>NW_028248852.1:0-52204 GCF_964263255.1 Lissotriton vulgaris
TGAAAAAAAAGATATATATATATATAGGAGGCTTTAATGTGTTAATGTCTCATTACAGGCAAATGCATTTTGACATAATAGCCTTCATCAGCGCCATGAGAAAACAAGGGGAAGGGAAAAAGAGCCCACCTTTGAATGTCCTGCCGCTGCTGGATTGGCCGCGGCTGCTCCACCCCCAAAGGGCTCCGCCTGTTGTAGTCCTTACTGTGGGTACTTGGACTACTGGACCCAGAATACAGCAGAATACAGCAGTCCGATTCTTGGTCCAGTGGCGATGATAATAAACTGGATGAGCCACATCACAGGACGATGTGCCCCATAATCCCACATTGTCCTCCTGTTGTACACAATCAGAGCCGCCTTCCGTCCATGACCGCACAACCACTCTGTCCAGGCGTCTTTTCAGCGGGAGCATGTGACAATGCAACTAGCCCAGCGTGAGGATCGATGCCCTAAACACCGCGTCTCTTCGACCTGGATGCGGTGGTGGGATCGCCGAGCCATTACCATGACATACCAAAAAGCCGGAGCGTTTGCCAGAAATCGGGTTTCCACTTTGATGTGCGGGGACCTCCTAACACACCACTGGCAGGCGTGTATAATGTCCACCAAAATTCTTCACAAAAATGAAAAGGCGGAGGCCCAGCAGGTACAGGAAGGAGGGTTTAATGTGTCAATGTCTCATTACGGGCGAATGCATTTCGGCATAATAGCCTTCATCAGCGCCATGAGAAAACAAGGGGAAGGGAAAAAGAGCACACCTTTGAATGTCCTGCCGCTGCTGGATTGACCGTTGCTGCTCCACCCCCAAAGGGCTCCGCCTGTTGTAGTCCTTACTCTGGGTACTTGGACTACTGGACCCAGAATACAGCAGTCCGATTTTTGGTCCAGTGGCGATGATAAAAAACTGGATGAGCCACATCACAGGACAATGTGCCCCATAGTCCCACATTGTCTTCCTGTTGTACACAATCAGAGGCGCCTTCCGCCCATGACCGTACAACCACTCTGTCCAGGCGTCTTTTCACCCGGAGCATGTGACAATGCAACTAGCCCAGCGTGAGGATCGATGCCCTCAACACCGCGTCTCTTCGACCTGGATGCGGTGGTGGGATCGCCGAGTCATTACCATGACATACCAAGAAGCCGGAGCGTTTGCCAGAAATCGGGTCTCCACTTTGATGTGCGGGGACCTCCTAACACACCACTGGCAGGCGTGTATAATGTCCACCAAAATCTATTCACAAAAATGAAAAGGCGGAGGCCCAGCATGTACAGGAAGGAGGCTTTAATGTTCCAATGTCTCATTACGGGCGAATGCATTTCGGCATAATAGCCTTCATCAGCGCCATGAGAAAACCAGGGGAAGGAAAAAAGAGCACACCTTTGAATGTCCTGCCGCTGCTGGATTGGCCGCGGCTGCTCACCCCCAAAGGGCTCCGCCTGTTGTAGTCCTTATTGTGGGTACTTGGACTACTGGACCCAGAAGACAGCAGTCCGATTCTTGGTCCAGTGGCGATGATAAAAAAACTGGATGAGCCACATCACAGGACGATGTGCCCCATAGTCCCACATTGTCCTCCTGTTGTACACAATCAGAGCCGCCTTCCGTCCATGACAGCACAACCACTCTGTCCAGGTGTCTTTTCAGCGGGAGCATGTGACAATGCAACTAGCCTAGCGTGAGGATCGATGCCCTCAACACTGCGTCTCTTCGACCTGGATGCGGTGGTGGGGTCGCCGAGTCATTACCATGACATACCAAGAAGCCGGAGCGTTTGCCAGAAATCGGGTCTCCACTTTGATGTATATATATATATATTGAATATTGAATTTTTTCCATGAGGGTTGTGATACGTTGCAGACATTATGATTGATTTATGCCCATCCAGGGCTTTATAACATAAAGAGGAAAGTGGGACTATGAGTTTGTGTTAATATTGAAGCCATATGGCGTTTGGGATCAATTTCGATCTCCATAATTTTTTAACACTGTTATATTTGTATGATATAATTGCATATTGCACCCACTCGGAATTGACAGACGCCGTCTGACATTGTACTTGCCCATCGAGGGCGTGATTCTATGACTTAAGTTAAACAATCGCATTGTGTGCTTTCATTAATTGGATATACACTGGTGTATTATTGGCAGCATAGCGATTAACACATTGCGACTACAACCACTCTAAGATGGCGACCGCCACTTTTTCAATTTGATTTGTGATGGTAGTCCTATCTTTATGTTTACTACCCGTGCAACGCGGGCGTTTAAATACAAGCTGATGTTTGTTGCCAGCGTCTCATTACTGACGAAGGCCGAGTGCCGAAAGCGCTTTAATAGATTAAAAGAACTTTGTGTAACCTGCCTTTGGAGTGCTGCCTCCTGTTTCCAGAGGATTGCGGGGAGGGATTGTTGGAGCAGTCATATATATATATATATATATATCCCAAATCCAATTGGCTCAGCAGCCGCCGAGCTCCGCTCTGCTTAAGCCACTTAACAAAGGCGGTTCGCGTGTAGGCTGCGAACATACAAATCAATTCAACCCCTGACCTTTTAACTCCTTGTCTAGAACACACGAACACTTCTTTGCTGGAAAAATAGCCTTTATTGCAGTGTAAAGGCAACCAAAACTCGACGCGTTTCGGGAGCTCACCTACCTTGCTCACGAGTTAAAGTGTTTCATTCTGGATAGGCTTTAAATAAACATGTGACTTTTTAGTGAATAACAATAGAAAGCAGACTAGCGCTGCCAAATCATATTGTGCATAGATGCAATGTGAACGTAAACATCTACTCGTTCGAGTTATTTCACAGCCCTTCAATCTCATTTGGACTTGAATATTTCATTAAGCATTCTCTTATGCTGATAATTATACTTGTGTTATTCATTTGATATTTATAATAGAAGTTCTTCCCACAGAACTTGCAATAAAAACTTTATCCAGCTTGTCGCCGGTAAACATCCCATAGGTTTAAGCATACCTCTATTTACACAAATAGAGCATTTTAGGTGTCCTGCCCCAGTGGGCTATCTATATCAATGCCATTTCCAATTTGTTTGATTATGTTCTGCCCAAGTGGGCTTACCATCATATTACCCAATGAATTTCATTTTTCATAGTTCATTTAAAGTATGCGACTATCTCCATTATTCATCCCTAATGCCGGCTGTCATAATCTCATATTCTCTTCCTCTTGCGTTCTTCATTCGCATCTATGAAAATACATAAACAATACACATTTAAGTCATATGTTTCACCATAACACCTTTCGTGATTTTAAAAACAACCTTTCGGGTTTTGAGACAATACTTCTTCATACTAAAATTATATTCTAAGTCATAGACCCCACTACGGTTCTGTAACTAAGGTGACTTCTATGATGACAGAACATGAATTCATATCTCAACATTTGTTAGTTTCACTTTACAATTCCATTCTGGTCTACCAAAAACTAATTAAAATTATTTCTCTCACACTTCTTTAGAAATTATACCAGCATCATCAAAACATCATATAGCACCAATTCAGTTGCATATTCCCATATTCTTAAACTGAACAGTGACACAGAGTTACCTCATTTGACCGCTTATCCTAGATGTGTTTCTAACTCTTCGTCACAGTTGTGTCTTATTGGGGCTACCGTTTGATATTTAATGATGAATCTTGACTCTAGCCTCTGAAGTTTTTGTATTCTGTTTCCCCCTCTCTCATTGTGTTTCACCATATCTAACACACAGAACCTCAAAACATTTGTGTTTTGGTTATGTTCTGCCTGAAAGTGTCTTGCAATTGGGTAAGCCTTGTCACAATTTTTAATGGCCCTCAAATGTTCCAAAATCCTGATTTTGGCCTTGTGTATAGTACTGCCTATGTAGGCCTTCTCACAAGGGCAAAACAAAAGCATACACCACAAATTCGGTGTTGCACGACATATGTTCCTGTATTTTAAAGGGTTCAGTATTTGGTCAGAGTCTTGCTTCCTTGCAATTTTTACTGAATTTACAAGCTTTGCAGCTTCTACAGGGAAAAAATCCTTGTATCCCCATCTGTTTTTTTTTCACTAGTTCCACTGCACTACACAGCTCGTCTTTTAATGACTTAGATTTTTTAAAAGTTATTTGGCAATTTGCTTCAACATATTCCGCAATTTCAGGGTCTGTCTGGAGAACCGGCCAGAATTTTTTCAGGCTACGTTTTACCATGAAGGCCTGACTACTATAGGTGGTGACAAAGCGTGTCTTCATGTTTTCCATGTCATCCTCCCTTTTAACTTTTTCTTCTAGCAGTGAGTCTCTGCTTCTTTCGGAGACTATCTTTTTTGCTCTTTCTATAGGTTTCTGTGTATAGCCTCTAGCTATGAATCTCTCAGTCATGTTTTTTCTTCTTCACTAAAGCTTAGGGCTGTGCTGCAGTTTCTTTTCGCCCTGAGGAGTTCTCCTACTGGGATGCTCTGTATAAGTGAACTCTGATGGCAGCTGCGTGCATGTAGCAGGCTGTTGCCTGCTGTGGTTTTTCTGAAGAGAATACTCTCCAATCGGTTATTTTCCACTTTTAACCTTAAATCAAGGAAGTCAAGACTGTCTTCTGCCCATTGACTGGTGAACTTCAGGTTATAATCATTAGAGTTTAGATCTTCTACAAAACCCTTTGCTTCTGTTTCTGTGCCTGGCCACACTATAAAAATATCATCAATGTACCTGACCCATTTGATCACTTTCTCCTTGTACATTGATGATCTGTACACTACTTCCTCCTCCCAGTACCCCATGAAAAGACCCACAAAGCAAGGCGCAAAGCAAGTCCCCATGGAAGTACCGAGGACTTGCCGATAGATTTTACAATCGAAGAGGAAGTAGTTTTGGGTCAGACAGATTTCCATTATTCTCAGTAGCATTTGTGTGTGGTGGAGGTATGAGATTGATCTTCGTGATAGAAAATGCTTACATGCTGCTAGACCTAGTTTGTGTGGGATGCATGTGTATAACCCAATCACATCCAAGGATAGTAGAGTGTAATTCTCCTCCCATTTCAATGTTTCTAGGAATCTTAAAAAGGCTCCTGAATCTTTAATATAGGACGGCAGATTCTGCACCAAGCTCTGCAGAAAAAAATCTACATACCTTGATGCATTTTCTAGACAGCTCCCTAGTGACGAGACAATCGGTCTCCCTGGTGGATTATTCCGGTCCTTATGGATCTTCGGAAGAAGAAACAGAGCTGGAATTTTTGGGGACTTACATTCTAAGAATTTAAATTCTTCAGTTTCTATGAGCCCCTATATTTTCCACTCTTGGAGCAATGCATGGACATTTTCAATGACGCCTCATATTCCATACAATTGCTTCTACAGTATTTGGTATGGTCTGACAGTTGTCTCAATTCTTCTTGTTTGTAGTTTGTTCTTGATTGTACAACTACATTACCTCCCTTGTCCGATTTTTTAAACACTATTGTGCTGTCAATCAAAAAAATTGTGACAAGGCTTACCCAATTGCAAGACACTTTCAGGCAGAACATAACCAAAACACAAATCTTTTGAGGTTCTGTGTGTTAGATATGGTGAAACATGATGAGAGAGGGGGAAACAGAATACAAAAACTTCGGAGGCTAGAGTCAAGATTCATCATTAAATATCAAACGGTAGCCCCGATAGGACACAACTGTGACGAAGAGTTAGAAACACATCTAGGATAAGGGGTCAAATGAGGTAACTCTGTGTCACTGTTCTGTTTAAGAATATGGGAATATGCAACTGAATTGGTGATATATGATGTTTTGATGATGCTAGTATAATTTCTAAAGAAGTGTGAGAGAAATAATTTTAATTAGTTTTTGGTAGACCAGAATGGAATTGTAAAGTGAAACTAACAAATGTTGAGATATGAATTCATGTCCTGTCATCAGAGAAGTCACCTTAGTTACAGAACTGTAGTGGGGTCCATGACTTAGAATATAACTTTAGTATGAGGAAGTATTGTCTCAAAAATTGAAGGGTTGTTTTTAAAATCACGAAAGGTGTTATGGTGAAACATATGAGGTAAATGTGTATTGTTTATGTATTTTCATAGATGCGAATGAAGAACGCAAGAGGAAGAGAATATGAGATTATGACAGCCGGCATTAGGGATGAATAATGGAGAGAGTCGCATACTTTAAATGAACTATGAAAAATGAAATTAATTGGGTAATATGATGGTAAGCCCACTTGGGCAGAACATAATCAAACAAATTGGAAATGGCATTGATATAGATAGCCCACTGGGGCAGGACACCTAAAATGCTCTATTTGTGTAAATAGAGTTATGCTTTAACCTATGGGATGTTCACCGGCGAAAAGCTGGATAAAGTTTTTGTTGAAAGTTCTGTGGGAAGAACTTCTATGAAAAATATCAAATGAATAACACAAGTATAATTATCAGCATAAGAGAATGCTTAATGAAATACTCAAGTCCAAATGAGATTGAAGGGCTGTGAAATAACTCGAACGAGTAGATGTTTACGTTCACATTGTATCTATTGACATTATGATTTGGCAGAACTAGTCTGCTTTCTATTGTTATTCACTAAAAAGTCACATGTTTATTTAAAGCCTATCCAGAATGAAACACTTTCACTTGTGAGCAAGGGAGGTGAGCTCCCGAAACGCGTTGAGTTTTGGTTGGCTTTTCACTGCAATAAAGGCTATTTTTCCAGCAAAGAAATGTTCGTGTGTTCTTGACAAGGAGTTAAAAGGTCAGGAGTTGAATTGATATATATACATATATATATATAAATATACCACTAAAAACCCGGAAGGTAAAAACCCACGGAAAACGCAAACACAAACTTTTGGTGCAGTGGGCATGGCAGTAAAAGAAATTCCCCTGCTAAGAACGTTATACAACCTGGGAATTGATACATCTAATGACACCACTCTTAACACCCAAGAATTACTCCAAGAGGAAGATATTGTTGGAAACAGAGGAGGTATAAGTCCATTCAAAGCCCCATCCACATTTGTCCCGGTCACGCCGAGGGACGCAGTGGATGTTTTCCATGACAGAGTGGTGGAAGAACTTAAAATTCTCCATAAAAAAATATGCATTCAAAAGACAAAAAACTCAAATAAAAATAAGCAATACTTTCAATTAATGGCCAAACTAAAGAACAACGATACCATTGTAATAAACCGGGCAGACAAACGGGGCAACATCGTCCTACGGGACAAGAGTTTATACAGAGAAGAAGCCAGTAGACATCTCGATTACATCAATTGTTATGAGCTATCCAATGGAGCAGCGGTCCATAAAACGAATGAACAATACAAGAAAGAATTATACAAATGGACACGTGAGGGATTGATAACCAAGGAGGAGAACACATTTTTAACTAACAATTTCCCCAAGTTACCAACATTTTATTTAATCCCAAAGGTCCACAAAGGGATCAATCCACTCCAAGGAAGGCTTATCATCTCAGCGCAAAACAGCAACTTTGAAAACACGTCCAAATATGTGGACTTTTTCCTACAGGACTTTGTAAGAACACTGCCCTCATTTATCCAAGATTCTAGAGACTTCTTGGCTAAACTTAATAACGTGGAATGGAAAGATGATTACTTATTGATAACATTGGACATTAAATCACTCTATACGTGCATCAAACATGAGGATGGCTTGGCAGCAGTTGAATATTTCCTTAGTCAACGAAATGTTCAATATTATGGACATAATAAAATGCTACTCAGCATGATACATTGGTGCTTGTTCAATAACAGATTCCTTTACGATGGTAAGGTATATAGACAAAAGCAGGGAGTGGCTATGGGGGCATGCTTCTCCCCCAGTTAAGCATGTCTTCATGTGGGCTGGTGGGAGGAGCATGTCCTCAGGCGGGAACATCACGCCCTTTATGACCTACATATTGTACGTTTATGGCGATTCATAGACGATATGTTTATAATCTGGAGAGGCACAAAAGAAGAAGCTGGTGAATTCATTACCATTATGAATAATAACTCATTGAATTTAGAATTCATACATCAGATAGAGAAAACTAAGATTAGCTTCCTAGATGTACAGGTCAACATAAAATTAGGGCAAATAGAAACCAGCTTGTTTGTAAAACTGACAGCAGGAAATACCCTGCTCCATGCAAGCAGTTTTCACCCAAGCCACACAATAGCAAGTCTCCCATATGGGGAATTCCTCAGAGTAAAAAGAACTTGTAGCTCAGCACAAGCGTGTGAGGAAGCCCTCACCCTTACTAAGTCAAAACTGTTAGAAAGAGGACATAGAGAAAAAAACTTGAAAGCTGCACTTCGTAAAGTATCTCTCATTAAAAGAGAAACACTTTTACAACCTAAAGCAGTTGCTATAGATCCTAATCCAGCACCTATAAGAGAAACTAATGTCGAATTAGATGAGACCAAGAAGGGCTGCAGGTTTATCTCTACTTATAGTAGACAGTCTAAAATAATAAGGAAAATCGTTACTAAAGAATGGTCGATTATACTGACAGATGGGGTCTTGAGTGAGATCTATGTAAATAAGCCCACATTCACTTTTAGAAAGGCCCATTCTATGAAATCAGACCTTGTGAAAACCAGCCCTGAACATTTTAACAAAGATAACTGGTTGTCCGCCCGTAATGTTTTTTTTAAATGTGAGTCCTATAGAGCCTGTAAATTTGGCTCGAACATCACCACATACACAAACGCATTCTCTGATCGGCCCGTTAAAATCAAAGGGCATTTTACATGCAAGACTGAGTATGTTGTTTATATCTTAACGTGTGTATGTGGTTTGAGATATGTTGGAAGCACTAAGCTTCCAGCACAGGCTAGGATCCTGCAACATCTACGGGCCATAGTGAATTCGGACCCCAGCTACCCTGTAGCTAGACATGTAAAAGCAGAACATGGTAACAACCTCAATGTTCTCACATATTTTGTAATTGATCATGTTTCCAGCAGCAAAAGAGGGGGAGACAGGGAGAAAAAACTCTGCAGACTGGAAACCAGTTACATTGTGGAGCTGGACAGCAAGAGCCCGAAGGGCCTGAACACGTGTGAAGATTTGTACCATTTTCTTTAAATATCCCGATCAATTGGAACCCTGATAATGATTTTTTAGCAAGGGAACAATATAATATCATCAATGGATATAGCAGTGAAGCACGAAGCACTTTAATTCCTGGCGCAATGCAATAGATAGGAAAACCTTTTATATTTCATACAAGGGTTTTAAACTATTTATGTATTTATAATTTTTATATGGTGTTCTTAGAGTTAGGAGTTACAGTGTGTCAAATGAAATAAGTAACACTACGAATGAGAGTAGAAGTTATTTGTTTGGAGAATGATTTAACAAAAAACGGGATATCAGTTGAATGGTACTAGATTCACCCATAGGTATGAAATGTGAGAAACTATTCTAGAAAGTGATCATTCTGGACCTACAATTCTGTAACAGTGTGTAGTATTGCATCAACGTATTTGTACAGGTATAAGAGTTAAAATATAATAATGCATAGAACCGCCTTTTTGTCCCTCGCAAATCCCTCCCATTAACACAGAGAATTAATTGAATATTGTGGTAATTGTAATTATGTACTTCTGGCTGGAAGGATAAAAATGTTACTATTACTGAACACGTTTTTGAATATTTGCACTTAAAGCACCTTTGCACATAAGAAGGTGAAGAAGGTGGTCAGATATACACTAGTGAAAACTGAAATTAGTACAAGCAAGAAGCCTGTTAATATGGATTGTACTTAAATGCGCAGGGTGATTCATGAAAATAGAAGGGTACTCTCCTTCTTTAGAAACCGGACATTTGCGACTTTTGTTTGACATTACATATCGCCTGGTTTGAAAGTGATTAATATTTACTTTAACCCCAGCGCTGTGAAAAAACGCAACATCATCAGCTTTAAATGAAGTGAAATGAAGGCTGATGAAATGATGGTAAAACGGGTCTTCAGAATAAAAATGTATAGTTTGTTTTTTGTTTCCATTAAGATGTACTGACCAATCACGATGTATTTTACATTTTAAATGATGGAAGGATCCTCATGATCACTACCAGCAAGCAAGGCATCAGGTACACCGAAATGCATTTGGTTAGGCACGGTAATGGACTTGGAATAATTGAAAAAATAAAGAAACTCAGCGGCTGCTGAATTTGAAAAGAGTCTGTCTCTCTCGTTTTTTGTGGACGCCAATAGGATGTTGGCGTTGAGAGTGGAATCAGGATATATATATATATATATATATATATATATATATATATATATATATATATATATATATATATATATATATATATATTCAATGAAAAAACCATTGGTTTTAGGCCATATATAGTTAGGGATTTGCATTTACAAAACCTTATTTTACTCGCATAAAACCATTGAAATTCCATATATAGTTATAAGCGCTAACTATATATCGCGCACCCGCAATCCACTGCTGATGATGTCACATATTACATCATTCATGACATGGTTAGTGACATCACTGATGACATCACTGATGACATCTCAAATGACATCATCCAGTGACTGTATGTTTCTGTAAAGTTAAAATATCTCTTACATATTGAAGAATGAGTGGATATATAAGTGTCTGGATGAAGGATTTAGTAGGTGCATGACTGACTATATGAGTGAGTGATTAAATGTGTCTCACTGAGTGCATGGGTTAATGACTAAACTGTCTCAATTTGTGCATCATTATGTCTGTTGTTCTGTAAACTGTTCCATGTGTTGATAAGTAGCTATATGAGTAACTATATGGGTTATTGATTGGTTGCCCAAGTATTTGTATGGGATACTGAGTGTGTGTGTGGGTAGCTGGGAGGTGTGTGACTCTGTGCATAGATGTGTGAGCAGTTGATTCACTAGATGTATGGTTTCAAAAGTGCATGTGGAAACAGCTGTATGGGCGGTTGACTGTGTGCATGAGTGTATTGGTGAGTGAATGGATATCTCAGTGCTACATGTCAAAGTAAGTACATATGTAAAACACAGTACATGTGAGAGTTGACATATATAAATAACTGTGCATAAGAGCCAATGAATGTGTGAGTGGCTGTATGGATCATTGTGAACTTGTATCAGGGATTGTATAAGAGAGTAAATATGTGTTAGTATATGTTTGAATAAGTAAAGTTTGTATAACTGTATATTTGAGGAAATGGAGGTGTGATTGATTCTTTGCATGACTGACTAGGTGTGTGAGTAACTCCATGGATGAGTGACAGTCTGTGAGTGTCTGTTTACACTGATTGTATCTAAGGTTATATTAGAGTCTGAAGAGGTTCATCGTATTATCACATGAATGATATCATCAGTGATGTTATCAGTCATGTCAAATGAGATGTTTTCAGTGATGACATCAGTGATGTCATTTGAGATGTCATCAGTGATGTCATCAGTGATGTCACTAACCATGTCATGAATGATGTAATATGTGACATCATCAGCAGTGGATTGCGGGTGCGCGATATATAGTTAGCGCTTATAACTATATATGGAATTTCAATGGTTTTATGCGAGTAAAATAAGGTTTTGTAAATGCAAATCCCTAACTATATATGGCCTAAAACCAATGGTTTTTTCATTGAATTTTCAAGGTTTTGTAAATGCAAATTCCTAACTATATATCCACTATAACCTATGGTTTTTTCTGTGAATTTCATTGGTTTTTTAATAGCAAATATGAAAAGCTTTAAAATGTCAAGTACGTGATAAATAAAAACATTTTCGTATTTATGCACGCTGATGTGCTTTGAACGCTGCACCCCCCCCCTCCCCTCTTTTGTCTTAGTAGTACTCTCTCTTTGCAGATACTGAAGGGTAGTTAACGCAGGCCTTTACCCCCGTTGTAATCCGTCGTGGCTGCTTGTCTCTCCATTTGATTGATTGTTGTCCAAGCATTTACTGTTTTAGAATTGGTTCTCTTTGGATCATTCTCTATTTACAAACAAGCACAAAGTCGCAATACTCTGTTTAGTCTTTGCAGATAGTGAAAAATCGTGTAAAAAAAATAAAAGTAATCGAGCAAAATCAGTAGGCCACTAATTGGATCTCTTTTTGACCTCGCTAAAATAGAAATATTAGGAACAACCCTTCATGAGAAATACGAAAATAGTGAGATGAACTGAGCTCCACACCATGAGGGCTGCAAGACAGCTCGGCTCCATCACCCACCCCGCACAAAATAACGACAAACCGTATGCAAATATTAAAAATATAGACAACACACCAGCAAAGAAACAGGGTAAAACATTTTATTAAAAAACTATTTACATAACGTTGGTTTATAAGATGATGTCAGTAGTGGACCGATGTGTGAATAGATCGAAAGCAGCACAAGGCTCCAAGATCCGGATGGCAAGCTCCTGGATGTTGGGTGCCATAGTTTAGAGTTCTGAATTTGAGCCTTTTTCAATGTCTGTGCTTTGTTGAATCAAATTTGCGGCTTGACACAAAGCTAACTCAAGCGTTGCTACTGATGCTATGCAGACCAAAACTGGTTTTCAGTTTGTACATTTTTCTAGATTTTTAATCCAAGTTTGGTTGACTTTGTAGAACGATGGCTTCAAATTTTCAACATACGCTGTGGTGGCGCTGACTGGGAGGGGGCGCTTCGCTCCTGCCCCCTCCCCAAGTAAGATTTTCATACGTGAAAGTACGTTAATGGTTTTGGTCCCTGAGATGCTTCGATGTCACTGCCATTCTCAAATAGCATAAGTTCTGGATGTTGGGTGCCATAGTTAAGAGTTCTGAGCAGCGCTTGTAACACTGTCTGAAGCTTATTTCCACCTACTGCAGCTTCACTATTCTCAAAGTAAGTGAGTGTCGTTTGTGGACCTGACTGCATTAGAAAACAATGTGATATGTTACCTTCCTAAACAGCTTGACGAAGGCCCCTGAGGGGCGGTGTGATGGCCATGGACTCGGAGAAGACGCTTGGCTCCGACACCCTCCCCAAGTCTTATAGCACTGGTGTAGCCTGAGATCGCCCCCGACATAGGCGGCCGGCTCCCGGGATCCGGCGGAACTTTTTGCCTTTTGATGACTCTTCAATTCTGAACCTTGTCCCATCCAGCTGAGTTGCGCCCACTCTTGCGGCTACAGCGTCTTGCCCACCATCCAGCTGAATTGCGCCCACTCTTGCGGTGCAGCGATAGGCGACTGCCACAGGACTCTCAAAATGGCGGCCGGCTCTTCGGTTTTGGGCCTGGTCCACTAAAATGGCCCTGGGACACCTTTGAACTCGGACGCTTCCCTGATAGGGCTTGGGTCCCATTCTCGAAAAGCCTCTCCTCCGCCGTGAAGATTCTACAAAAGTCTTGGGGGCCTCCGACTCCCGCAGGCTTCTGGTGGGGAGCGGCTGCCATGATTGCTCGTGGAATGGCCACGACGGAGCTACGAGATGGTAGTGGTCTCATGCTGACGCCAGCTTTAGTCTGAAACATCCAGAAACACTGTAGACTACCAATTCGATCAGTTCCGGTAGCGCCCCAACATGACCCGGAAGAGAAGAACTTGCCCTCCCCTCTTTGACTGATGGTTCTTGTTGCCTGTCCCCTCTGTTGTCATTTAACAGAACTTTTTGGACTGCTGAAAGGAGTTGTGTTCCGAACGCTGGTTGGTGGAGACATTTTGACTATATTCTTGACCTACGTTGTCGCGTAATGCGTTATATGACACGCCGCGTTACCGCACCCGGAAGTGATCCGCGGCGCGGCGCGCAGCGCGCAACGTAAGCATAACAGGACATGTGACTTGTTAATAAAACTTTTCATTGGTTCATTTTACTTTTGTTAATTTAATGATGAAAAGCTTGGTCATATGACCTAAAAATTACGCTTTTTATTGTTTTCGAACAATATTTTTTTTTCAAACATATGTTATAATATTCCAGGCTAATGTACTTTCCCGGAAAATTTACAACTGTCTTGTAAGTAAAATATATTCCTTTTTCGAGAAAAAGGGCGTTTCTTCCTTCCATAACGGAGCCGTTGAGTAAAAGAGATTCGGCCTGCTATCTTAGTCGCCGATACGCCTGATTATCAGATTCTTATCGATCACTTTATATTGCAGACATGAAAAACACAACTGCTATTAAGCATTTATCTTTACTGCGTTCCTACATATTATACCTTTTATCCGTCATGTAATTGGACTGCTTTATTTCACTTGCCTTTACTGATTCGAAAACAGTGACTAAAAGTAAAAACTTTACCAATGTAAATACTACTACCGTGTTTTGTTTTAAAAACCTTTATTGTGAAAATGTCAGTATACAAATACGGGCCTATAACCACGTGGGCCGGCCACGGAGCAAACTGAAATCGTATATGATGAGGAGACATTTACACTGTAGAAGAACGTAACGAGCGGGCCATTAGGTTGCAAGAACAAAGGTGTCTAACAGTTGCGGAATCGGTGGACGTACATTTTGTAATTAAAATACGACACAGCCACTTACAATAACATTTTCTAGATATACATTTGCGGGCAAGGAGTTACGAGTCCCATTTATACCGGCGCCATTTTGGGCGAGGCCGGGCAGGTCCAAGATATAGTCAAAATGTCTCCACCAACCATCGGCCAGACCAGAACCCCTTTCGGCCCTTTATGCTACAAGATGGTGTCTTCCATTCAGAAAATATTGTTGGCAGCATTTTGAAAGGAAACAGAAACAGCCGTTCTCCTAGTGAGTTTCACATTGTTACATTTAGGAAGAATGTTGAAGAGTAGTATGTGGAAAATCTGAAGCCATTTTTCTACAAACTCTCAATCAGACTTGGATGGAAAAAAAAAACCTGAAGAATGTACAAACTGAAAACCAATTTTTGTCTGTATAGCATCAACAGTAACGCTTGAGTCAGCTTTGTGTCAAGCCGCCATTTTCATTCAATCAATAGCGTCCCGCTGCACACATTCAGGGACCTGGTCGTGTCTTCAGATGAAACGGATTGTAGGAAAAGAAGCAGAAAGGAAAAGGAAAAAAGTTCCGCCGCACCTCGGGAGCCGGCCGCCTATGTCATGTGCCACCTTTGGCCACACCAGGGCAATAGTGAAGCTGCAGCAGGTGCAAATAAGCTTCAGACAGTCTTACAAGCACTGCTCAGAACTCTCAACTGAGGCACTCAACATCCAGGACTTGCCATTCGGATCTTGGCGCCTTGTGCTGGTTCCGACCTATTCACACATCAGTCCACTACTGACATCACCTCATAAGCCAACGGGGCACCCCACGCCGACTTTCGGCGCAGCATTGTAGGATGGCCACACCAGTGCGGCCACTTGCTGGACACCACCTCGGTGCCATCCGGATCTCGGCGCGTTCGAGTCACTGTGCCGGAAGAGTGACCGGAACTCAGCTGAACACGCCGTCTTTCGGCGCAGCATTGTAGGATGGCCACACCAGTGCGGCAATTTGCTGGACACCACCTCGGTGCCATCCGGATCTCGGCGCGTTCGAGTCACTGTACCGCAAGAGTGACCGCAACTCAGCTGGACACGCCATCTTTTGGCGCAGCATTGTAGGATGGCCACACCAGTGCGGCAATTTGCTGGACACCACCTCGGTGCCATCCGGATCTCGGCGCGTTCGAGTCACTGTACCGCAACAGTGACCGCAACTCAGCTGGACACGCCGTCTTTCGGCGCAGCATTGTAGGATGGCCACACCAGTGCGGCAATTTGCTGGACACCACCTCGGTGCCATCCGAATCTCGGCGCGTTCGAGTCACTGTACCGCAACAGTGACCGCAACTCAGCTGGACACGCCGTCTTTCGGCGCAGCATTGTAGGATGGCCACACCAGTGCGGCAATTTGCTGGACACCACCTCGGTGCCATCCGAATCTCGGCGCGTTGTGCTGCCTTCGGCCTATTCGCACATCGGTCCGCTACTGACGCCGCCTCACGTGCCAACGGATTTTCTACGCTTTTTGTAGCCCTATGCCGCATAACAGGTCATGTGACTTGTTTATAAAACTTTTCATTGGTTCATTTTACTTTTGGTTTCCTAAAGATGGAAGGCTTGGTCATATGACCTAAAAATAACACTTTTCATTGGTTTAGAACATTTTTTTTCCCAAACGATGAAAGCCCCACCTTGTTTCTGGATGTTTCAGACTGAAGCTGGCGTCACCATGAGAGCACCACCATCTCGTGGCTCCGTCATGGTCATTCCGCGAGCAATCATGGCAGCCGCTCCCCACCGGAAGCCTGCGGGAGTCGGGGGCCCCCAAGACTTTTGTAGAATCTTCACGGCTGAGGGGACGCTTTTCGAGAATGGAGCCCAAGCCCTAGCAGGCAAGCGTCCGAGTTCCAAGGTGTCCCAGGGCCATTTCAGTGGACCAGGCCCAAAACCGAGGAGCCGTCCGCCATTTTAAGAGCCATGTGGCATCCGCCTATCGCTGCACTGCAAGAGTGGGAGCAACTCAACAACATGGTGAGCGAGACGCTGTAGCCGCAAGAGCGGGCGCAACTCAGCTAGATGGCCGCCACCTGGGGAGGCCCGTTCACTCCGCCTCCCCCACCCCCGGGCCGCCGCACGCCAATTTTCGGAGCAGCATTGTAGGATACCAAAACCAGTGCGGCAGTTTACTGGACATCACCTGGGTGCCTGTCGTACATGTTGTGTCAGCCATGTGACACTGGACACAGTCCCATCAATATCTCAACGCGTTCTGCTGCCTTGGGACTATTCGCACAACAGACCGCTACTGACGAGGCCTCCCCCCGCACCACCCGGGACGCCCCACGCTGTTTTTCTGTGCTGCATTGTAGGATCCCAAAACCAGTGCGGCACCCAGGCGACATCACCTGGGTGCCGTCCAGAACTCTGCACGTTGTGCTGCCTTGGGACTATTCGCACAAAAGACAGCTTCTAACCATTGTTGCTTTTTGTGTTGAAAAATGTTTAAATGTTTTTAGTTTTTGTTCCGTTCGTTATAGTTAATAGTTAATAAAGTTTTATAATCTTACTTTGTTGGAGTGTTATCTATTTTTTTTAAAACGGGTGAATGGGGCCTTGAATCGGGTATTGTCATGTGTGGGCTTTGGAAGTGTGCTGCTGCAGGATCGGACATTTCAAACTCAAATGCACGTTCTTTTTCTTACCTTTCCGAAGCATGGAGCGCAATAGCAGGCAGAGAAAGGGTGATGCACGTGTTGAACACTACCTGACCTGGCAAGTTGCTGGCAGTGCCTCCCCGCCCGCTCCTAAAAGAGGGCACACACACACCGCCGCCCGAGTACTTCACAAATCTTTAAAAGACCATGCGCTTGTTCATGAGGCTTAAATGGTTTATCACCTCTTCTAGAACCCCTGCATTGACCCTCTGACGTTTCCTGGAAAAATTACCATGTAACACAATACCAAGCCCTGTCAGCTGAAACCCCCAAGGAATCGTGGGGCATATTATCAAGGGGGTTTATCTCCGCTTTTTTGGCTTTAAAAGCCATGAAAGCGGAGATAAAATTATCTCCCTATTACCAAGCTGTCGCTAACACCAGTTAGTGACAGCTAAAAGGAGATAGCGACCATCTTGGGCCCCGCTTTGCATGTCAGTGATACTTATCACTAATGACATGCAAAGTGGCGTACCAAGATGTTAGCGACTGGAAACAGTCCCTAACATCGCTATCTTCTATTACCAACTTTTGGAGATATTCGCGCTAAGCGCGAATATCTCCAAAATCTAACACCTGCCCTGAGCAGTTCTTAGCCATGTTATCCAATGGGAGGTGGATAACATGGCTAAGAGCATTTGCTCGATAATACATGAATATCGTTGACTTTTCTGCGATAATAGCAAGGTTTATCTGCGATAAAAATCGCCGATGTGCGGCGATAATATTTTGTCTCTAAACAAGTTAGAGACAAAAATTATCGCTAGTTGTTCGTAATATGCCCCCGGGTTTTTGCTTGCAGAAATCGGGAGGCGGGAGACTAGCACTGAAATCAGTAGTCACACGCCTGAATCGGGAGGGTTGGCATGTCTGAATTCTCTACAGCTGGGGCCATAAACTACATCCGCAGGGGTAGGTGATAGCCTGGGACCAGCCTGGCATCTAAAATGGATGCCGTGCACGACAAAATTGTGGCATTGGAAAAAAGGCAAGATGGCGCAGCCGCTGGAAGAGATGTATCAACATATATGAGCCTCCTCAGCCACCCTCAGGAAACATAGGGGATTAGGATACGTCTCCCGCACCCCCTTATACCTAGTAATTTAATTAACGAAGCACAAAATGGCGAATTCCCGTTTCGCTACCAGTTTGCGGCCCAGTTCGCGGCCCGTGAAGCGCTTCTACCGTGAAAAATAATTTTTTTCCTTTTCCCCACGGGACCCTTTAATAACCCCAACAACATTCCTAGGGGGTCAAGAGGGGGATACCTTGCCCCCTTTCATTAAATTCCCCCTTAGTTTTTCACCTCTTCTTCTCTCTCGATCCTACCGAGAGACAAGATGGCGGCCGCTTCGGACTGTCACGCAGCAAAATAAAAAAAAGCTCACGCACAGCCGCTGGAAGAGATGTATCAACATATATCAGCCTCCTCAGCCACCCTCAGGAAACATAGGGGATTAGGATACGTCTCCCGCACCCCCTTATACCTAGTAATTTAATTAACGAAGCACAAAATGGCGAATTCCCGTTTCGCTACCAGTTTGCGGCCCAGTTCGCGGCCCGTGAAGCGCTTCTACCGTGAAAAATCATTTTTTTCCTTTTCCCCACGGGACCCTTTAATAACCCCAACAACATTCCTAGGGGGTCAAAAGGGGGATACCTTGCCCCCTTTCATTAAATTCCCCTTTCGTTTTTTACCTCTTCTTCTCTCTCGATCCTACCGAGAGACAAGATGGCGGCCGCTCCGGACTGTCACGCAGCAAAATAAAAAAAAGCTCACGCACAGCCGCTGGAAGAGATGTATCAACATATATCAGCCTCCTCAGCCACCCTCAGGAAACATAGGGGATTAGGATACGTCTCCCGCACCCCCTTATACCTAGTAATTTAATTAACGAAGCACAAAATGGCGAATTCCCGTTTCGCTACCAGTTTGCGGCCCAGTTCGCGGCCCGTGAAGCGCTTCTACCGTGAAAAATCATTTTTTTTTCCTTTTCCCCACGGGACCCTTTAATAACCCCAACAACATTCCTAGGGGGTCAAGAGGGGGATACCTTGCCCCCTTTCATTAAATTCCCCCTTCGTTTTTCACCTCTTCTTCTCTCTCGATCCTACCGAGAGACAAGATGGCGGCCGCTCCGGACTGTTTAGAATGTTGACAGACACCGGAGAGCCAATCAGCTTTCTGCGCGCAAAGTTCTCAAAATCCACTGAAGCACATATATTGAGACCTAGCAAAGGCACATCGGGCTACCAGTCCCTACAATTTTGCCAAGTTTCGTGCAAATCCATTCAGCCGTTCGAGCTAAAAGTGAGGCCAAAGGCCCTATGGAAAAATGAATGGGAAAAACGCGTTTTGGGACCCCCCTTTTTTCTCGGCCCCCCCTTGACGAAACCCCACCAAATTTTCAGGGGCTGCTCAGAAACAAAATGTGCCATTTTCCTGAAAATTTCAGCCGATTCCGTCCACAAACGCCAAAGTTATTGGACATAGAATTTTCAAAAATCCCATAGGGAATTAATCCTAACTATATATACCTACTGGCGATAGCCAGTAGGTAATATATATATATATATATATATATATATATATATATATATATATATATATATATATATATATATATATATATATATATATATATGTATATATATATATATGTATATATATATATATATATATATATATATATATATATATATATATATATATATATATATATATATATATATATATATATATATATACATATATATATATATTCACTGAAAAAACCATAGGTTATAGACCATATATAGTTAGGGATTAGCATTTAAAAAACCTTATTTTATTTGCACAAAACCATTGAAATTCCATATATAGTTAGTTGCACTAACTATATATCGCGGACCCGCAATCCACTGCTAATGATGTCACATATTACATCATTCATGACATGGTCAGTGACATCACTGATGACATCACTGATGACATCTCAAATGACATCACTGATGACATCACTGATGACATCTCAAATGACATCACTGATGACATCACTGATGACAACACCCAGTGACTGTATGTTTCTGTAAAGTTAAAATATGTCTTACATATTGAAGAATGAGTGGATGTATAAGTGTCTGGATGAAGGATTTAGTAGGTGCATGACTGACTGTATGAGAGAATGATTAAATGTGTCTCACTGAGTGCATGGGTTAGTGATTAAAGTGTCTTAATTTGGCAAACATTATTTATGTTCTTCTGTAAACTGCTGCATGTTTAAATCAGTAGCTATATCAGTAACTATATGGGTTATTGAATGGTTGCCCAAGTATTTGTATGGGAGACTGAGTATGTGTGTGGGTGGCTGGGAGGTGTATAACTCTGTGCATAGATGTGTGAGCAGTTGATTCCCTAGGTGTATGGCTTCAAAAGTGCATGTAGAAACAGCTGTATGGACAGTTGACTGTGTGCATGAGTATATTGGTGAGTGAATGGATATCTCAGTTCTACATGTCAAAGTAAGTATGTAAAACACACTCCATGTGAGAGTTGACATATATAAATAACTGAACATAAGAGCCAGTGAATGTGAGAGTGGCTGTATGAATCATTGTGAACTTGTATCAAGGATTGTATAAGAGAGTAAATATGTGTTAGTATATGTTTGAATAAGTAAGGTGTGTATAACTGTATAGTTGAGGAAATGGAGGTGTGATTGATTCTTTGCATGACTGACTAGGTGTGTGAGTAACTCCATGGATGTGTGACAGTCTGTGAGTGCCTGTTTACACTGAGTGTATCTAAGGTTATATTAGAGTCTGAAGATGTATTATCACATAAATGATATCATCAGTGATGTAATCAGTAATGTCAAATGAGATGTCAGTGATGTCATCAGTGATGTCATTTGAGATGTCATCAGTGATGTCATCAGTGATGTCATTTGAGATGTCATCAGTGATGTCATCAGTGATGTCACTGACCATGTCATGAATGATGTAATATGTGACATCATTAGCAGTGGATTGCGGGTCCGCGATATATAGTTAGTGCAACTAACTATATATGGAATTTCAATGGTTTTGTGCAAATAAAATAAGGTTTTTTAAATGCTAATCCCTAACTATATATGGTCTATAACCTATGGTTTTTTCAGTGAATTTTCAAGGTTTTGTAAATGCAAATTCCTAACTATATATGGTCTATAACCTATGGTTTTTTCTGTGAATTTCATTGGTTTTTTAAAAGCTAATATCTATAGCTGTAAAATATATTCTTTATTAAGTGACGTATCACGTAGCCCGTGAGACGCCTCATGATGCATCGCATAACCGTGACGTATCGTCTCTGCAGCGCAAACCAAACCCAAAACGTAAGCGCGCCAAAACACGCTTAAAGATATATATATATTTTTTTCACCTTAATTAGACAAAATCCACACGTGCACATATCACAAACGTTCAAAAAACACAATATGTCGGACTCCCGTTACGCTGCCGGTTAGCTGCCCGGTTAACGTACCAGGAAGCACCTTTACCGCGAAAAATCGCATTTTTTTTCTCACCCCCCATGGAACTTTAATAGCCCCCTCATCAATCCTAGGGGTTCAGGAGGGTCTGCCTTACCCCTTTCATTCATTTACACCTTTTTTCCACCTCTTGTCTCTCGATCCCACAGAGAGACAAGATGGCGGCCGCTCCAGACTGTTTACAATGATAACAGCCAATCAGCTTCTCCTCAGACTCCCGTTACACTGCCGGTTAGCTGCCCGGTTCGCGTACCAAGACGCGTCTCTAAAGCGAAAAAATCGGAATTTTTTTTTTGGGCCAGCGTGGCTCTATAATATCCCCTCATCAATCAGAAGGGGTCTACCTTGCCCCTTTCCTTCATTTCCCCCTTTGTTTTGGCCCCCTCTTGTCTCTCGATCCTACCGAGAGACAAGATGGCGGCCGCTCCGGACTGTTTACAATGTTGACAGCCAATCAGCTACTCGTCAGACTCCCGTTACACTGCCGGTTAGCTTCCCGGTTAGCTGCCCGGTTCGCGTACCAAGACGCGTCTCTACGGCGAAAAAATCGGATTTTTTTTTTTTTTTTTTTTTGGGCCCAGCGTGGCTCTATAATATCCCCTCATCAATCCTAGGTGGTCAGAAGGGGTCTACCTTGCCCCCTTTCCTTCATTTCCCCCTTTGTTTTGGCCTCCTCTTGTCTCTCGATCCTACCGAGAGACAAGATGGCGGCCGCACCGAACTGTTTAGAATGTTGACAGACACCGGAGAGCCAATCAGCTTCGCTTCGCAAAGTTCCGATAAGCGAAAAGTACGCGAACCGGATCGCTGCCCGGAGCGCTGTTACAGATATATATCTTGATTTAAACGTTAATTTCTCAAAATCCACTGAAGCACATATATTGAGACCTAGCAAAGACACATCGGGCTAACAGTCCCTACAATTTTGCCAAGTTTCGTGGAAATCCATTCAGCCGTTCGGGCTAAAAGTGAGTCCAACCGCCCTATGGAAATTAACATGGGAAAAACGCGTTTTGGGACCCCCCTTTTTTCTCGGCCCCCCCTTGACGAACCCCCCCCAAATTTTCAGGAGCTGCTCAGAAACAAAATGTGCCATTTTCCTGAAAATTTCAGCCGATTCCGTCCACAAACGCCAAAGTTATTAGACATAGAATTTTCAGAAATCCCATAGGGAAAAAATCCTAACTATATATACCTACTGGCGACCGCCAGTAGGTAATACATATATATATATATATATATATGTATATATATATGTCTGTATATATATATATCTATATATATACACACATATATATATGAAAAAAGGATTCCTCCCCAGCCTGCTCTGCGCTCGCAGACACCGCCTCCACGCCAGCAAGGAAGAGGACCGGACCAGCAATTCAGCAAAGATGGTAATTTTATTGCAGATTTAAAACAGAACCAGCGACGCGTTTCGGGCGGAAAGCCCTTGATCACGCTGCAACATGTTTATAATCAATTATGCTCTTTTTATAGGTGTATGCAGTGACTTGGGCGCCACCCCCTGGTGACGCCCACCATGATCATGTGATAAATACTAAACAGTGACAATGCACTACCGCTGATACTAAGTTGCTATTGCTGAATAGACATACAAGAGTTTATAACTGGTTAAATCCAGGAAATCGTCAACATATATTCAATAAAATGCAAATATATCAGGGTACAATCCTTACATGTTGAATTTCTCTTTTTATAAAAAAGAGATATTTCTCATATGTGCAAATAAGCAATCTAATACCTTTAGCAGCAAGATAGTAAAGTGCGTGTGCCTAAAAGTGCATAAGTGAAAAAAAGTTGTGATAAAGTGCAAGCATTAGCGGAAAACCTATGGAACTACCACTGAAACAATTATTAGCATTTAGGCGTCATTTCTTAATGTTTAAATACAAAAATTCATCATCCTAGTATCTAATTATTTCTATTTGGAAAGTCAAAATAGAACAAGAAGAATCATTCTATTAATAAGCTAAAAATTATAGTATGTATAAAAAGATTCCTAATTCATATATATACATACCTATACACATCCCCACTTATATACCCTCCACCTCACAAACCTAGCCCAATTTACAGAGAGTGAATATTTCAATGGATTCCAAAAAATCCTATATGCTTGTATAAAGCAAAGCAAAGCAACATAAATGTCAATAACTGTATATACACATATTTTCACCTAAAATGTTATATACACACCCAACTAAGGAACCCTTTCATAATTATTTACAAAGTGCAAATCTGTGCAATTCGATATATACATATATACGCGCTTTCATGTGCAACACCAAGTCCAAGGTCAAAATAATATCAATATCAAAATTCTATACATGGTACTCACGAAATGGTAAAATCACTGTACATTTAAAAGATAATACATCTTGTCCATCATTAAAATGTTGTACGTGATATGTGAATAGGAATGTATGAAAATTATGTATATATAATGATGCCTAGTGCTTGAAGGTTGCTAAGTAAAGTGCACAAGTGTCCCTATGGATGAAAGTCGATGTGAGTTTCACCAGTTGTAATTACAGAATAAGGGACATATGTATGGGACTTCTAATAGGGAACCTAACTAGAAGAGCCCTGAATCAGAACACAGATAAAGATGGAATACAAGGCTGGCAAGGCCTAATGAATTTATAAAAAGTGATGCATCTCCTCAATATTATTGAGCCCGTTAGGCCAGCGGCTATCGAGCTCCAATATATATTTAGACTCCAATTTTCTGAGTTGGGCCTCAAGGTCACCTCCTCGTCTGGATAAGGGAACTGCCCCTATCACGAAATAGCTTAAACAACTAAGGTCTTTGTTGTGCACTCGTTTAAAGTGATGGGCGACAGGGTACGCGGGGTCACTATGCAAAATGGCCCTGAGATGCTGTAGAATTCGGGCGTGCACCTGGAGCTTAGTGCTACCAACATATCTAAGCCCACAGGTGCACGTCAGAACGTAGACAGCATGATCAGTCTTGCAATTGTAGTTGCCATAGATGTTTTTGGCAACTTTGCTGAATGGGGTGTAGTACTGGGTAGTAGTGACCCCAAACTTACAGGCCCTACAACTGGAGCATTTAAAGAACCCTCTGGATGGGCGAAGCCAAGGAATTTTAGATTTCAATTCAGGTGTTGCTTTATCCAAATGGCTACCCATGGTTCTAGCTCGTCTGAAAGTCACTGTGGGAGAAGAGGGCAACCTAGTGTTGAGAATGTGGTCGCTCATAACAATTGGCCAATGTTTGCTCAAAATTGACCTAATTTTTCTGTCTTCTCTACTAAAAGTCGTGATCAGACGTGGGCACTCCAGTTGGGGTGTAGTAGTAAGAGGAGGTTCGATTTCCAAAGAGGAGTCAGGGAAGAGACTCTCCCTGGATCTAGTCAGGGATTTGTTTAACGCTGTATTTAATATCCGCTCAGAGTAACCTCTGGCCCTCAATCTGGCCATGAGTTCTACCAAGCAGGCATTAAAATCCGAGGGAGAGCTGCATATTCTTTTTAGTCTAAGGATTTCCCCATAGGGGATTCCCGAGATTGTGTGTCTAGGATGCATGCTGGAAGCATGCAATGTGGCGTTGCCAGCCGTCTGTTTTCTGTGGAGGGTGGTATTAACACTTCCATTAGAGACATACATATATATATATATATATATATATATATATATATATATATTTTACCTACTGGCAGTCGCCCGTAGGTATATATAGTTAGGACCTCGTTGCCATAGGAAAACCCCAACATTCTATTGGGAATAACTTTGGCGCCGATTGAGGAATCTGCGTGTAATTTTCCTTGAAATTGCTTCGCTCTGCTCTGCTCCTTCCCTTAAAGTTTCGAGGGGATTGGTCAAGCGGGAGCCGAGAAAAAAGGGGGGTCCCAAAACGTTTTTTCCTAATGTTAATTTCCATAGGGACCTTTAGACACGGCTACAGCCCGAACAGCTGAATGGAATTACACCAAACTTGGCAAAATGGTAGGGTCTGGTATGCAGATGTGCCTTTACTATGTCTGGTGAAAATCCCTTCAGTAGTTCTTGAGAAAATTTAATTTGAAATTTTTCAAATGGCATTTTCTATGGGACCTTTAGACACGGCTACAGCCCGAACGGCTGAACGGAATTACACCAAACTTGGCAAAATGGTAGGGACAAGTATGCAGTAGTGCCTTTTCTATATTTGGTGAAAATCCCTCCAGTAGTTGTTGAGAAAATTGAATTCGAGCAAATTATATATCTATATGCTCTCAACATTCTATTGGGAATAACTTTGGCACCGATTGAGGAATCTGTGTGTAATTTTCCCGAATTTTGGCCAGCTCCGCTCCGCTCCTTCCCTGAGTTTTGGGGGGATTCGTCAAGCGGGGGCCGAAAAGGGGTGCCCAAAACGTGTTTTCCCTATATTCATTTCTATAGGGACCTTTAGACACGGCTACAGCCCGAACGGCTAAATGGAATTACACCAAACTTGGCAAAATGGTAGGGCATGGTATGCAGATGTGCCTTTGCTATGTTTGGTGAAAATCCCTCCAGTAGTTCTTGAGAAAACTGAATTCGAAATTTTTCAAATGGCATTTTCTATGGGACCTTTAGACACGGCTACAGCCCGAACGGCTGAACGGAATTACACCAAACTTGGCAAAATGGTAGGGACATGTATGCAGTAGTGCCTTTTCTATATTTGGTGAAAATCCCTCCAGTAGTTGTTGAGAAAATTGAATTTGAGCAAATTATATATCTATATGCGCTCACCGTACGCGCACCATAAGCGTACGGTAGGCGTACCGTACGCATACGTGCGTGTACCATCACGTGCACGAGCGAGTTTCTGATTGGCTGGCAGTCGACTGTCAACATTCCAAACTGTCCAAACCAGGAAGTGTTGGCCACCATCTTGTTTTTCAGGAGAACTGAGGCACAAGAGAGCCCAAAACAAGAGTGGAAAACACAAAAAGGGGGCAGGGTAGAGACCCCACAACCCTCTAGCCCTTCTCAGGGGGTCCCAAAAGGACCCCAAGGGCAAAAAAAGATAAATTTAAAAAAAATCACGGGATACGCGCACCATACGCGTATGGTACGCGTACCGTGCGCGTACCCCGCGATTTTTAAAAAACATTTTGCACTTGGTGGTCATTCTGGGACCCCCTGAGAAGGGCTAGGGGGTCAGGGGGTCTCAACCCTGCCCCCTTTTCGTGTTTTCCACTCTTGTTTTGTGCTCTCTTGTGCCTCACTTCTCCTGAGAAACAAGATGGCTGCTCATGTGGTCCCAGAAGGATAATAACATATATAAACGTTATCCGCTAATAGAATAACATTTACAAAACCTTTGAAATTTATTGAAAAAAAATATAGGTTTCACGCCTGATATAGTTAGGAATTAGCATTTAAAAAACCTTGCAAATTCACAGAAAAAAACATAGGTTTCAAGCCTTATATAGTTAGGAATTAGCATTTAAAAAACCTTGCAAATTCACTTAAATAAATCATAGGTTTCAGGCCTTATATAGTTAGGAATTAGCATTTAAAAAACCTTGCAAATTCACTTAAAAAAACATAGGTTTCAGGCCTTATATAGTTAGGAATTAGCATTTTAAAAACCTGGCAAATTCACTTAAAAAAACATAGGTTTCAGGCCTTATATAGTTAAGAATTAGCATTTAAAAAACCATTGAAATTGCTCCGATATAGTTAGTTGTACTAACTATATTTCGCGCACCCGCAATCCACTGCTGATGATGTCACATATTACATCATTCATGACATGGTTGCTGACATCACTGATGGCATCACTGATGACATCTCAAATGACATCACTGATGACATCACTGATGACATCTCATTTGACATCACTGATCACATCACGGATGATATCATTCATGTGATAATACGATGCACCTCCTCACACTCTAATATAACCTTCGATACACCCAGTGTTAAATACAGACTACCATTCTTGAAACCATTGACACACCAATACCAGTTACTACATACGCACTCACTGATTCCTAGGTCTACACACACATTCAATCATTCACCCATAGAATCACTCATACATACAGTCACTCATCAATACAACACTATCATATGCACTCATACACCTCGATTAAAACTCCACCACCCGCACCCACCACAAGGCTCAGGCGAGCTTGGTCGCGCCTCGAGGTTGATAACTGGTCTATTAAACTGGCCAGCTCACAACCCGAGAAACAGGAGGATCCTGCCTTAGCAAACCAGGCCTATGTCAACTGGATCAATCATACCCTTGACACCACTCTCCCTATGAGCAAGACAATACTGAAGCGGCCCCAAAAAACCGCCCCTTGGTATACGCAGTCTCTTAGGGACAATAAGCGTCTTTGTAGAAGGGCGGAAAGACGCTGGCGTTTGGATAACTCAGCAGATAACAAAACCCGTTACCGCGAGACTATTAACGAGTATAAAATCCAAATAAAAGCAGCCCAGTCCACGTACTTCGCTGATAAAATTCTGCAGGCCAAATCTAAACCCAGAGAGATCTTCCAGATCATTAAAAAGCTAACTAACCCCCCCCCTGCGTTACATGCCGAGAAATCTGTCACACAGTGCAATAATATCGCCGAATTTTTCTTTCAGAAAGTAAACAAGATTTATTCATCATTTTCCTCCCCAAAAATGAATTCATCAATCCAACCCAACATCTCCCCAACCCTGCCCCCTCCCCCCGCTAGACACAGCCTAACCAACTTTCCCCCATTGAATCTTCCCACCCTAGAATCTCTAGCTCTCAGTGTCAAATCAGGCTCGCCGGACGACCCTGCCCCACCTGACATCTTAATGGCAGCATCCCGGATTACCCTGCCCGTCATCATGGAGGTACTAAACGCTTCCATCTCCTCCAGCACTGTGCCAACTGTCTGGAAGCAAGCCATGGTCAGGTCATTGATTAAGAAGCCCAATTTGGACCCGTCTGACCTAGCCAACTATCGCCCCATCTCCCTGCTCCCATGGGTGAGCAAGGTCCTGGAAAAATATATTAACCAACAGTTGGTGAACTTTTTGGAAGACCATCACATACTAGACCCCACTCAGACGGGTTTCAGACCAAAACACGGGACTGAGACCGCCCTCCTCATGGTCACCGAGGAAACTAGAAAAATCCTAGATCAAGGAGGACCAGTGGCAGTGATCCTCCTTGATCTAAGCGCGGCATTTGACACGGTCAGCCATGACACCCTACTGAACCGCCTGTCCTGTGCGGGGATCAAGGATAATGCCCGGGCTTGGTTCAAATCTTTTTTGGAGAATAGATCCTTCAGGGTCTTTGATGGCGAATCCGTATCTTCTAGCATACCCCTAAAGTGCGGTGTTCCACAGGGCTCCTCCCTAAGCCCTGCGCTTTTTAATCTGTACATGAGACCCCTGGCCGATGTCGTCCGCCCATTTGGAGTTAAGATCATCTCCTATGCGGACGACACGCAGCTAGTGGTCTCACTGGCCGAGGAGGCAAATCGAACTTCGCCAGGCGGGCTTAGAGAATGCCTGGAGGAGGTGAGGAACTGGATGTCGTCATCATCCCTGAAGTTGAACGGGGACAAAACAGAGCTGATGCTCCTAGGCCCAGCAGATCTGTCCCTTTCTCCCTCTCTGTGGCCCCCATGTCTAGGCCCTCCCCCAACCCCCAAAAATAACATCAAAAGCCTTGGCGTGTGGCTGGACAATTCGCTATCCTTCAATGTCCAAGCCACAAAACTCTCAGCCACCTGTTTTGGCATCATGAGGGTGTTAAATAAAATATTTCCCCTCCTTCCCATGGAAGCCAAACAGGTGGCTATTCAAGGTCTTATTCAATCACGCCTTGACTTTAATAATGCACTCTATCTTGGCGCACCAGAATATACCCTACGCAGGCTGCAGATTGTACAGAACTGCGCAGCACGCTTATTGCTTAAAATTCCCCGCAGACACTCAGTGAGGGCCGGACTGATTAGCCTTCATTGGCTTCCGATCCGGCAGAGAGTACTGTTCAAAACACTATGCATAGCCCATCAAGCCTTCTGGGACACAGGACCCAGTATCACTCGCGACCTGGTCACCCATTACACCCCAAACCTAAGTCTTCGTTCCAGCCAGACTTTCTCGGCAGTGGTACCAAGAATAAAAAGATCCAGATCTGGCGGAAGGACGTTTACATACAACGCGTCCAAGACCTGGAACACCCTTCCACTCAATCTTAGAGCGAACCCGAACCTCACTGAATTCCGCAAGCAACTAAAGACCTTTTTGTTTGCATCAATTCATTAACTGCCTGCCTTCCCCCCCACGCCTTTAGTAGACTCTGGTTATCCTAGCGCTTGGACGCCTCCGGGCAACAATTCGCGCTCTATAAATCGGCAAGTTTACAAGTTTACAAGTTTTACACCTATGCAGACACTCACACACTGCCATTCATCCATGGAGTTACTCACACACCTAGTCAGTCATGCAAAGAATCAATCCCACTTCCATTTCCTCAACTATACAGTTATACACATGCGGGGAATGAGATTTTGATACCTTTTCTGATCACTTAGATACCTATCTCATTCTTCCTTTTGGATCGATTATTATCTGTCATTGAGTAAAAGGCAAACCCCGCATAGGTTAAATCAGCCCCATAGACTGACGCAACTCTGAAGAACCACTTACAACTGATAAAGTTTAAAAAGTTTAATATAAAATCAAAATGAGTTGCATATACAATCCTCTCAGGATAAGATTCAACAAGTATACAGGAACTAGAAGGAACATAAATTCCCTAAAGAACCTAAGTCTACAAAAGAATACAATTAAAATCAATTCCAGAATCAACAGATTAAAAAGCATAGACACAAAGTGGATCCGTTGCGTCATCTACAAAAAGAGAATAAACAAGTTAAATCTGTCCCTACTCTATGCTAGGTGACATCCCTACTTCGCAAATTCTTTACCTAAAAAAGGTGTCAGCAGTTTGACTTCCAAAGAAGTTCAACTCTCTTAGCCTCTAATGGTAACTTATGTCGAGAAGCAGTACCCTTTCTGCCTACCCATCCGCTCTCTAAGGGTCCTCGGCCTACTGCTCTCTTGCGCTCTGTTCTCTCTCTCTCTCTGACTCCTCAGGCCATCTGCGCTCTGATCTTCTGTTCTGCGCTCTGAGCTCTTCGCTAACCTCTCCCCAGGGTGCTGTCCCTAAATACACAATCACAGTATGGGTGGAACGTCCCTTTGACGCCCACCACGTACACATTCACATGATGTCATTTCTGGTTCTTTCCATAGCTTCATCTCTTCGCGTCGTCCGTTAAGTTGACCTTTCTTCTTGGGCGCCATCTTCATCTTCGTGCTGGTGACTTCATTGACATTCCATTTGACACTTTCAGAGCAAAGTCTTTCACCTCAACAGAACTCTATTCTTTACGATTGTGATCATAACCTCCTTTGGTCCTGTGAACGGTCATTTCTAAACAAGACTCCAAATTCCAAGCGTCTCTTATCGCACGTAGGCCATAAACTTCGTCCAGCATTGTCACTTGAAATTTAACAAGACCTTTGACTCTTGGCTCGCACATTCAGATCAAGGCTATCCCCTATTCCTGTGAACACACTAAATTACATACAGCGGACTACACTCCTGCGAACCCTTGGTCAGTTAGGTTAAAATCACACATGACCAAACTATTCTAACATTCCTACAAACTCTTTTACACAGTATAACCTTTAACACACATTTATAGGTATAATCAAATTTAGCAAATCATTTGATTATACTTGAATCCATTTTACATAGAATACAACGTTTATATTTTCATTTCTTACACAGTGTTATACATGCTCTGCACATTTCTTCGCTTTACATTTTCGCCGCTTTCTCCGTTTAATAATTACACACGTCCATGAATTCTGTTTTGCACGTTCTGCTGTTCGTAAGCATTTCTACACATTTCTATATTAGCCCACTACGTATACGGGCCTTCTAATACATTTCTAAAGTGAATACAGATACATTTCCTATTACTTAAGTTACATCGGCTAACTTTACGCTACAAGTGCTATTTCATGTTACAACTTCTACGTTTTATGCGATGTGCTTGTAAATATGGTACAGATATATTTTTCATTCAAATTGCGCTCTCTCAGTTCCCCCCTTTGATGACCTCTGGGGTCATCACTAATATCAATTTGAATGACACTTTACACAGAACTAGTTACAAGATTCCCTCTTTTTATCGTTTCGAGAGCTCTTAAACTTTTATACTGTTGGTCTTGTAAAGCAGCTAATCTCCTTTCTTGCTCTCTCATGGACCTTTGTAACCGGTTCGTCCTATACCATTTGTACAGTTTCACTAATCCCAACAATGTAATTATGCAAATCAATATTATTAAAACAGGTTTCAATATGTACCACATAACACTTTTACCAAGGTTGGCAAACCAACTTCCAACCTTTCCTACTCCAGGACCTACTTTTTCCCAAACATTTACCTTTGTTAAATCTTCGATTTCTTTATGTATCTCTGTAATATTCTGTATGACTTTCTCAAGTGGTTTTGAATTGTCTGGAATATAAGTACAACATTCCTGGACCTTCAAAGCCTTGCAGACTCCGCCCTCTTTTGCTAGCAGAACATCTAAAGCAAGACGGTTCTGAAGAACCATTGCCCTAATCGACTGCATCTCTCCTTCTACTAGCATCAATGACCTTGCAGTACTTGCAGATAATCTATCTACGACTGTAGCTAGTCTCCTGATCTTAACATCGTTAAGTATCAAACCTAAAAGAGGAAACATTGCTCCAAATATGTCTCCAACTACCTCTGCATCTCCTACTTCTCTTTTCGCTCTTGTCGAAACCTTTCCTTCTATGATCGCTAGATCCTTTGCATGATATATTTTGGGGAAGACAATTGCCAAATAACACGAACCATACCAATTGTCAGGCAATTTTACATAGGCATTTCTTCCACATACAAAATATACATTAGGAATAGCTTGCATCCCTTTCATGAAATCTTTCGTATAGTACTCTAACCTAAAAGCATGTTCGCAATTTACTTCACCTACAAATACACTCTCATAATATGTCTTGCTTCGAGTTAAACATAACTTTCCTTTCTGCGTTCTATCCAAAGCTATTGGACTATTGCTACCTTTCTTTTTGTGTGCCTTTTCTTCTTCGGTCCAATCAGTTTTCCACTGTCCTGACATTTTTAGAATCTTCTGCCTTCTGTACCGGTCATCTACTTGTCCTATGAACTTTTTCTCTACCTCTGACACTTTGCAAGTCAGATTATTTCTGCGTGCATATGAAGTATCTAGTGTATCCCAAGGAAGAAATAATTTTGCTAATCTATCCTCCTTTTTATAGTAGTCCCACTTATTCATTTGTTTATAATTCGGGACTTCAGGCAATACCGAATCATAATTTGAAAAGTAGTACTCGAACCCTTCTCTACCATAAAATATACTGAGCAATAAACTACATGTTATCCCATAAGTCAGTGGGAGATGATGATATCTGATGCCTTCATCTACAGAAGCCGGCAATTGCATGCAAACATAACAATCTTTGGCCTCCATGGCATCAATATACTCGTACAATAGCTTGGCATATGCGTTTGACCTAAAATTTCCCTGCGACTCGTCTACGTGTAACCTACGAGCTTCATCTGCCAGTAACGCCTTTTCACGGATGACATTGCTCTCCTCCTTCTTCCCAACAAGAGCAGGTTTCAAAGTCGTTACAAGCTTTACATCTGTTGTCTCTTTTTCACTTGCATGTCCTACTATGTATGATATGGTAACTACTGTAATAATGAGAAAAAATTACTACTGCTATTAGTGTACCTACTATGCATTTGGCTTTTCGGTTTGGGTTGCCATTCGCCATGTTATCAAACAGCGTAGCTCTTTCTTTTTCGAGGAAAAGTTTTTCTTTTTCAGTCTGTATTTGCTTTATTTGCTTTCTCAGTCTGTAAAGTGCTCTTTATCAACAAAAGTCTCTTTTTCACAACAATGTCTTTTTATCTTCAGCAACAGACAACCCTAACCCTTCTCCGTCCTCTAAATGTAATCCCTAATTTTATTCTTCTTTCCACTCGGCGCTAGGTTATCTTCTTCTTTATAGCTTAAACACAAAAGTCTTTATGCATCTACAATTATTCTCGTACCTGCAGCTCTAATAACATGTTCCAATAATTCTAAACGAATGACTTTTTCTTCTTGTTCTGGTATTTGATGACCAAAAGTCGGAAACTCTAATCGATTTAGCACTAGATCTTTGATCCGACTTAGGTAAAGGGGAATGGGAAGTGTGAAAGTCAGTAGCCCCTCAGTCTCGATTCCAGGCGTCAACATCCATATCTCCACTGCCACAAATGGATCGAGATTGATCACCGTCACTTCTCTCACTCTCCCAGATCTCTGTCCCCAAGACATCTGCTAGATAAGTCCACTCAGGGGTGGCGAACCTTCTGCAGGGCACACGTACCCTTCTTGATCTTCTCGGACTCTCAGAGCCTGAATCCGTAGCTTCTTCTTCTTGCTCCGACTCTTCAGAGATCGGGACAAGGGTTCTCTCTTGATTTGCTTTTAAGCTTGGCCTTCTCCTTCTCTCCGGCCAACTAGCTTCGTCACTCCTTGTCCTCCTGCTCCTTGTCCTTGGACTTGTCTCTTGATCACTCACAGCTTGTTCGGTATCTGATTCGAACTCCCAGGTACTCTCTTCTTCTGAGGCGACTTCGGTCTCACTGGTGTCCTGACCGTCATCAACCTGTTCCGACACAGGCTCAGCCTCTTCGATCACCTCTACAGCTTGGCTTTCCCTCTCTGTGGCTTCTCCGCTTTCCGCTGGATTCTCATCCGAGAGAGGAGCTGTTTCTTCCAGAGGTGCTGGAACTCTTCGGGTGTGTGAGGCGTGTATCCAGTTGGGCAAGCCTCCACACTTTACTGCAGTGTTCGTAACTAGTATGACTTGGAACGGTCCTCGCCAACGCACGTCTAGACAGTTCTTCCTGACATGCTTCTTCACCAGGACCCAGTCCCCCGGACACAGATCATGGCACAAGTCTTGTGCTGATGGAACCTCTGCAGCCTGGACCTGGAGGGACACAGAATGAATGGCATCAGATAGTCCCTTGCAGTAGTCCAAGATCAAATCGTCTGTGATGTTCAACAACGCTGCAGTCGGAACCGATGGCAATCTCATAGCTCTCCCCATTAGCACTTCGTGTGGAGAGAAACCTGTTCTTCTATCTGGTGTGCTACGTATGCTCATAAGAACCAATGGAAGTGCATCTGGCCAACTCAGGGATGTCGATGAACAAACTTTGGCAAGTCTGGATTTAATCGTGCTGTTGATTTGCTCTACGATCCCTGAAGCTTCTGGTCGATAGCTGCAATGGAGCTTCTGATCGATACTCAAAGCTGAACATAGCATCTTCACTATTTCGCTGTTGAAATGAGTTCCTCTGTCCGATTCCAAAGAGGATGGCACCCCAAACCTCGGTATCAGCTCTCTAAGCAACAATTTGGCTACTGTAAGTGTATTGCACTAAGACATATCTAAGTCGATTGCACTTGGGCATTTCGATAAAGTCCAGCTGCATTCTATTGAAAGGCCCCCCAGACCTCCCTATGTGACTCAAAGTAACTGGTGTTCTCTTTCCTACGTTTAGTTGCTGACAGATCGCACAACGCTGACATACTGCTTCTGCCGCTACTCTAAACTTCGGATTATACCACGTTTGTCTGAATACTCTCACCATAGCATCTCTACCTATGTGTGCTGGTCCATGCAATCTCCTTGCCATTGGACTAACAAGTTCGTTTGGTAAAACTGCTCTCCCATCTGCAGAAATCCAAAAATTCATTTCACTTTTGGTACATCCAGCTGTTTCCCAGCCCTTCTTCTCAGAATCTGGTGCATTTTCCTGAACACACTTCAATTTGTCCCACGTATCTACAGTGTCTAACAACATAGTCAACTCAGTTCTTTCTTGTATTCCCCCCACTTCTACATTGGTGTGAGAATACCCCTGTTCTGCGCAATAACGTGCAACTTCATCTGCATAACGGTTGCCTTGCGACACAAAGTCTGCATTCTTCGTGTGCGCGGCGCATTTGACGACCGCTATGGCTGTCGGACCTTGCAATGCTTCTAATAATAATCTCACGAATTCTCCATTCCTAATAGGAGAACCCGAGGAGGTCATGTAACCTCTTTGAGACCATAACTGCCCGTAATCGTGAACTACCCCGAAACCATACTGGCTATCGGTGTATATGGTGACTCGAATTTTGTTACCTGCTAAACAGGCACGGGTCAAAGCAATAATTTCAGCTACCTGAGCGGAATGTACTCCTTCCAGGCAGGCGGCTTCCACAACTCTGGTAATTGTACAAACTGCATACGCTGCTCTCAGCTGACCGATATCGTCTCTTACGCATGAACCATCAACAAAGAATATTTCATCAGGGTCAGTCAATGGCTCATCTACGATATCAGGTCTCGGTTTGGTGCATAGTTCAGTCACATCAAGGCAGTCATGATCTGTACAAATTTCATCATCAATCTCATTTGGAAGTTGCATCAAAGTAGCAGGATTCAAGACAGAGCATCTCTTTAGGGTCACATTCTCAGCAGCCAATATGACTTGCTCGTAGCGTGTGAGCCTGCTATTCGTCAGATGCTGAGTCTTAGTCCTGGTCATTAACAATTCCACAGAATGCGGTACGTACACCACTAACTGATGTCCCATTACCACATTTTCACATCTTTCAATGCTGACACCCGTTGCAGCAACGGATTTGAGACATCCGGGCAACGCTGCGGCTACTGGATCTAATGTAGCCGAAAAGTAAGCAACTGGCCTACGCGCATTGCCATGTATCTGGGCCAAAACTGCTAAAGCACAACCTTCCCTTTCGCAGCAGTAAAGCAAAAATGGTTTTTCGTAATCAGGCATTCCTAAAGCCGGGGCACGACACAAGTCCTCCCTCAGCTGCAAAAATGCCATCAAACAATCTTTGTCCCATGGTACCGGATCACTCACTCCCTTGTGCGTCAGTTTTAGTAACGGTTTTGCCTTCAGTGAAAAGTTGGCTATCCACTGCCGACAATAACCAACCATGCCTAAAAACATCCTGACTTCTCTTTGTGTTTTAGGCGCGTTCATTTTCATGATCGCCTCTATTCTGTCTGGAGACACCTTCCGTTTTCCCTTTTCAATCCTATGGCCCAAGTATTGCACTTCAGTCAGACAATACTGCAATTTACTTGGAGACACCTTGTGTCCGTTCTCGGCCAAGTGATTTAACAAGGTGATGGTGTCTACCTTGCAAGCTTCCTCAGTTTCCGACGCCACTAGGAGGTCGTCTATGTACTGGACCAGAACCGAATTCTTGGGCAGTACTAGACTTTCAAGATTTTTTTTCAGCAGCTGGTTAAAAATCGATGGGCTTTCTGTATACCCCTGGGGAATACGACACCATGTTAAAACGCGATTTTCCAGCTTAAAAGCGAACAGATACTGGCTCTCCTCATCTAAAGGAATCGAAAAGAAAGCCTGGCACAAGTCTATCACTGTGAACCATTCAGCTTGGAACGGTATCTGAAACAATATCACTGATGGATTCGGTACCACTGGACAACATGAAACAACAATATTATTAATCTTTCGAAGGTCCTGCACTATTCTGTATTTCCCACTAGGCTTCTGCAAACCCATAATCGGGGAGTTACATGGACTTCCCACGATCTCCTTCAGTATTCCTTGTTTAATCATGGATTCGATCACAGGCTTTATTCCTGCAATTGTCTCCGGTGTCAACTTATATTGTGGTGTTCTTGGATACTCGGCATTGGGTTTTACCATGATCTTTACTGGTTCTACCCCTTTGATCAGTCCTATTTCTTCTCCAGTAAAATCCCACACCTCAGCTGACACTGTCTCCTTCAAGCCCTGTGGAAGCTCCTCCACCGTTAGGGTAGGATATAGTTCCACGCATCCCTGCGAGTTTACAACCTTAAAATCAGCATCATCATCGTTAGTCTGCACTTCTACTCCTTCAGGTGTGCAATATATTGTGCAATTTAATTTACACAACAGATCTCTTCCTAGGAGACACACAGGACTGGAATCACAAATCACAAACTGGTGTTCATGACTGTAATTCCCTATCTTCACTGACACTGGTTCTGTCAGAGGATTTGTCATTCTCCTATTTGCAACTCCTACCACCTGAATCGTCTCCCCCGACATTGGCAAACCTGGGACTACCGCCGATCTCAAAGTGGATCGAGTGGCCCCCGTATCTACCAAAAAGGTCGTAGGACATCCAGCCACCTCAGCTTCTACGTATGGTCCTCTCTGATCTACCTCCAGGGCTGCTCCTAGAGTACAGTCTTCTTCTCTATTCACTCGTTGCCCCGTAAGAGGATCAACGTAGTAGCATTCTTCTCCTCCTACGAACAATGGCAGTTGTCTATAGGTTTTTCCTCCATTTGTAATGCGAGGCGGTTGAGGGAACGGGGCTCGAGGAGTCTGAGTCCCCCCTTTGATAAACTTTCCCTTCGGGACTGCTGTTCCCTTTACCATGCTGGTTTGAACCTCATCCTCCTCCTGTTCTAATTCCCCCGTCTCGACATTATAGGGACACTCGCGTCTCCAATGTCCCACCTCGTTACACTGATGGCACCTCGTTGTCTTTTTCAGTGTTGCGATATCTACTCTCGGTCTCGGTCTTTCTTCCTCATCTCTGTTTTGATTATTCTGTTTCTTTCCTAGTGTTCCTGTTCCCTGTTGCCGCTGTCCACCCTTTCCGGCTGATTGCATCTGCACCAACATCAGCTTTTCCTTAAGTTTCTTTGCCTTCAAATCTATTTCATCGCTACAGTACCTTGCATACCTCAGAATCTCATCTAAAGGTTTGTTTTGCCAACAAATCAAATGCTGTTGAATCATTAAGCTTATGTCTGGTCGCAATCCCAGGACAAACTTCGACACAAACTGTCCTATGTCTTTGGGATCCATCACATCCAATCCACTATACTGTTTGAATGCTTTCAGCAATCTCTCATAGAACTCGTGAACGGTCTCTTTAGGTTCCTGAGTTGTTCGATCTATCTTAACCCAGTCTATGTCCTGCACCGGCACTTTCTCTTTTAACCATGCAATTACCCTCTCGTACTTTTCCATAACTCTCTCTGATGGACCATTCGTCCGGGCATCCATGTCGGGTTCACAAGTGGGCCATTCGATACTAAGTTTGCATGCCGTCCACAAATCTCCGGGTACTACGATATCAAACAGGGTGTTCAAATCGATCCACAGCACCTTAGAGATCTTCACAAACCTCTCTACCTGCTTATACCACTCAACGGGGTTCTCTCTCAGCTTTGGGAAAGAATTGGTAAATGCCGCTAAATCCCCCCTACTCCAGGGCACATGCAGGTAGCTTCCGTTCGCGATTTCTCGCAAAGGAAAAGCTTCCATTCGCATTAGCTCTCCATCCGGGGACCTCGTAAGTGTACTCCTTCTGACGGATCCCCTCTTGGACCATCTTTCCTCCCATTTATCCAAATCCCTCCACATTCTGATACTCAGGATCAGTTCCTTTATGTGTACTTTCAGCCCAATCGTCCTACGCTCATCTAGATCCTGATCCGTGCAGTTTAGCCTATGGTTACCCTGTAGAGCTTTAGTTCGTGATAGGTCTATCATGTACCTGTCTGCCAACTCAGATAAGTTTTCATGAGCTGACCTCGCTCTCCGAGTAACATCCTTAGACATAAACAGTATTTCATCCGGTTCATACAGCTCTATCCTTTCCATTGGCACTGTGCCGTCTATGATTTCATCCAAATCTGATTTCAAACTCATTACATCGAGCCGTTTTGCTTTTATCTCAGCTCTCAGTACCTCACTCCTAGGTTGTTCGTTTACATCCCTCTCACCCCCACTACGCGCCCTACGTCTAGGCACAGGTGAGTTATGAGGCGTCCTTCTTGTTTCTCTTTGTTCCCACCTCTCTAGATCCCAAGCTTTTCCATCTTCCCTTGGGGTATGGTGGAACAATGTTCTATCCCCCATCACTGCATTCTGTCTTTTTGGCTCGGCCTCTCTAGATGCGAGATAGGATCCTCCGTTCTGCTCTATATCACTGCAACTCCCTTGCTGTCTGGTGTCGCTCAATAAACGATAAGGTCCTTCACGGTCCTCCATGTTCCCGCGATCTCGTCCGTGATCACCGGATGCATGGCGAGACGTTTCGCGACTTCCTATATTCTCGTGACTCCAATGTCGCACATTTTCGCCCGGGGCATGGTGAGTGCACCTGAAACTATCTCGGTACTCCTGCGCCTTTCGTTCTCCCTCACTAAGGATGAGACGAGGCACTCCCCCACACCCTGCACTCTTGTCTTCGCACATTTGTCTATTGCCACCGATGGTATGACAAGTATCTCCCTTGCTTCCTTGACTCCCTCTCTCCCACTCTGGGCTGCTTTCACCAGCTCCGCAGTGAGAGAGGATCCTGTTATCCTGATCTCTCCATTCTGCTTCTGTTTCTAATCTTTTATTCTGAGTCTCTTCGGCAGCATCCCATTCTTTCAAATACTCCCTTAATTCCTTAAAGGTTTTCGGTTTCGGTCCCCTCAAATCCATCTGTCCTCTCTGACCCCCCTGTTCTATCCAGGGACCCGTTGCTGAATCCAATGGGGTACTCTGACTCTTTGGTCCTAGCAACTGCCTTTGGGAATTGATCGTATTAGTCCTACTCTCCATCTCTGCCCTTTCCCTGTCCCATCGTGCCTGTTCCTCCTGCTGGGCTCCCTCTGGGTTGTAGATTGACACTATAGGACCTATGGTAACAGGTACTTGTAGAGCATCCGGCAATTGATACGACCTTGCATGCTGCGTTTCTGGTACCTTCTGGACCACGAATCTTCCTACTACTCTCTGTACGGGACTAGATTGAGGTACTTCCTCACCTTTCTTGGGATCCCACTCTGATACTGGGAGCGGTTTATATTCCCCCCATCTAGCTCCGTCTCCTTGCTGTAGTTCGGGACTTTCGGCTTCTCTGTTGTACGGAGGTGGTCTATCTAATAATAGCCTCTCTATCAGATCCTCATCTGGCTCACTATCCTCATCTTCCTCTAGAGGTTTTTTTTCTTCCGTAGTCTCTAGCATTGTGAACAGTTTGTCTGCTTCTATTTTTTGCACCCTCCACTTTTTAGCTTCATCGTCCCATTTAGCATCCTGCACTGCTTTTACCGATCGTCTCACTCTTTCTTGGCGTCTGTTCAAGCTCTTTTCATGTGCCGCTCTAAACCATGCACTAAGGGCTTCGAACTGTGTTGGCCTCGGTAGAGGTCTTGTTGCAAGCATTACCGCTTTCAGTTGGTTCAATACTTCTATCCTAAACGTCCCGTATTTCGGGAACGTCAGTTCCTTATTTCCTTCTGTTAGCTTACTCCACTCAGAGATCCATAGTATTGAGTGTAACCCTACATTCACAGCCATATAATAAGCTGGTGTGCCTTCTGGTGGGGCTTCTTCCCCTGCATACAAGTTTCCTCTATCTCTCTTAAAGATCGCCCTGAAACGCTTAAAACACTTCATTTTCAAGAATCTACGATTTTCCTTAATTACTTCCTTGTTTACTTCCCGATGACAAACCACCAATCCCTGCGTGGCTCTTCGCTGACCAGCCTATCCCAGCGCGGTTCTACGCTGACCGGCCAATCTCAGCGCGGCTCTATGCTGACATCACTCGTCCCCTCTGCAGCAGTTCCCCTCCTTTCTCAGCTCGTCTCGCGGTCTTGCATGCGTCTCATTCATACACCGAAAAATGACTACTTCCGTCCAAGCGATCACTTTTCTTGACTGTACGTCCACAGTCTAACTGTAATTGTCACCTCAACTGGCAAGATGTCTTCCTCTCACTTCAGACGCTCGTCTTAACTGATAGGTTACTTACACACAGTAAACGTACGACCAGCGTCCGTTACTCATACACTCACTCTTACGCTCCCCCTATCATCGGTCCTACGGGCGATCAATGGTACCTCATGACCCCCTTTACAATGGTAGACAATTACTCTGGGTGTTCGATACACCCGAACCACTTAAGCCCTTCTCTGGATCTTAAGATTTTATCCGGTTGCGCGCGCTCACAACCTTCCCTCAATCACACTACAGGCATTCAACTCCGCTTGACATTACAACACAGGTACAACATAAAACACCGCAATCTGGCAACACATGACCCTTATACTCACTCTCGACCGACTCTGCTGCTTTTCTCTCGCACCGTCAGCACCTTCTTCGGCAGGGATTCTTCTTCTGGTCGTCGATGACTAGGGACCTTGGGGTAATCTAGACCTGACCTAGGTTGCCTTCCTCAAGAAGAAAACCATCCTCTGCTACCAACTGCGGGGAATGAGATTTTGATACCTTTTCTGATCACTTAGATACCTATCTCATTCTTCCTTTTGGATCGATTATTATCTGTCATTGAGTAAAAGGCAAACCCCGCATAGGTTAAATCAACCCCAAAGACTGACGCAACTCTTTGGCGGAATGCAGACTCGGTTCATCCTGTGAGCGAGAGCGTGGGAGGAGTCACGAGACAAGCAGCTGCAGCTGCGAGGACGCCCGGAGGCTGCGAGGCTGCGAGGTTGGAAGGCGCGCTGTGCGTGTTGTGCCGTGTTGTGCCGTGCCAGGTTTGCCAAAGGCTATCGGAGGACCTCGCCCAGGGTCAATTGGACGCTTTGGGCCGCGGCACTCGGCACTCTGCACTGTCATCACTATCATCACGTTTACTCTTGCACACAGCCATAGTCACGGCCACGGCCCGACACTGACGGCTGAAGGCTGTTCCTGCACTCGAGACGGCTGCTGCTCGGACGACCGCCCCCCACCCCACCTCATTTATGACTCTCCTGTGCTGTTGCGGGTTGGCGGCCGGCGGCCGGTGGGTTCAGTGCGTGGCTCGCCCACGCCCGGGGACAGGAGCAGACAGGGTCGAAGGTGGGGCAGCGAGGAGCGCGGAGTAGCGGCGCCAGAGGCGGCAGAGGTGAGGAGAAGGGGGGGCGGTACTTCCTCTTCTGCACGCCTCCAAGACAAGGGCAAAGAGGAAAGTCTTTTGCTTCAACAGCAGAGCAGCAGAGCAGAAAGAAGTGTAGTGCTGTGCTGTGCAGGGCACTCACAGATACGTTGGAATCATCATCCTCGCTCAGCCTTGGGAGCTTAAAGAGAAAGGAAAGAAAGAAAAAAAAAAAAAAAAAAGCTGCTTTATATACTGCTCTATAATACTGGGAGGCATCAGGTCTGCTCTTTTTGTGCTCGGAAGTCCACTTCTTGTGCAGGTCAAGGCCAGTCGGGCCAGTAGGGGAGAAACAACGAGCTCTCTGTGTTTGACTTTGCTTTGACTTTGCTCCACTTTACTTTGCTTTGTTGGGGGTACTGCAGGCCGCTAAGTGAATTCGTGACTTGGGCTCAACTGGAGCTGTAGAGCAACCTAGCTTTTTAAGCTACTGTGGTACTGTGTGTGTGTGTGGAAACCATAAAAATCAAGCTGAGGACATTATGAGGTCAGGACGTGTACGGGGCAGTTCAACATTCAAAAAAGAGATGAAAAAACGAAAGCGGAAAACCATGACACTGGATGAGGAAAATACTGACCTACCATTAGAAATAGTTCTGGCAACCAAGAAAAATTGCTCCCTTATAGAAATATCAGAAATACCAGAAGTCAGTAACATTTCTGAGACAGGAAAGAATGGACAATCACACATTTTGGAGACAAGCAAAAATACAACAAAAAGGCAGTTCTCCTACCAACCAAAAAACTTCACAAAATTTTGCTTCTTAAAAAATGCAGGGGACACCCTACTTTCAAACAAAACAGATGTCCCAGGTCTACAATCACCTCTTCAGCCTCTTCAGCCTTTACAACTAAATCAATCATCACTAGCTACCGAAGACCCACAACTATTTCAGGTAAGGAAAAGTCCCGACACAATAAGCACAGTAGCTACTATATCTTCACAAATAACATCAACACCAACACCTCAATATAGCAAAACATGGACAAGCGGTGAAACTACAGGTAGAAACTTAATCGGAAATACAGAGTCAGTCCAAGTACATCGACATGAAGAAAATGACAAGATGTTCAATGACGCCATAGGAAAAAATTGTGACATACTGGAAATTGGCTATGATTCGAATGGCGACAGCAGACCCACAAATAGCAAAAACAAAACTGGTAACTGTGCCATAATTAATACTTCAATAAACAACATTCAAATAAGCCCGGGGGAAAAATCATTGCTCAAGAAAATCGGCTACAGGCAAAAAAGGTTGGGTGAGGCACAGGAAGACATGGGTCTTAAAACGTCGCGGCCTACTACATCAACAAATAATGAATCACAAAACCACCAATTAGAGCCAACCAAAGGGGAGGAAAGAGCTAATGATGGGCTCACAGTAAAATACACAGTCGAAGAAATAGATGACATAGAGTTCTCCTCATACCTTGGAACAGAAGAATGGAAAGGCCTTATGGCAGCCTATAACCAAGATACCAGTGGGAATGGGCTTAATACCAAAAATAAAGGCAACACAACTGATTTTGTACAAGATTTACTTGATGGAGGAAAGACAAAGGAAAATCAAAAGGAAACGACAACCCCGTCCTGTGCTGAAGACTCACCAAAAAACGCTAGTCCGGGCACGGCATGGCCCAGCTTGCTAAAAACAATGCAACTACTGGTAGAAGCACTCCACTATCAATCAGATAAGATGGATGTCCAGCTGACCCTTTTAGATACTTTGGCTGTCTTTGTGGTAGCTATCGACGGGAAGCTAGGCTCACTAAATACACTGCTACAAAAAAAACAGGACCAAGCCCAAAATAAGAACGAGGGTTGTGGATGTGGCCCCATCATTGATAAACTGGCCACACTACCATCAATGCTGAGCGATCTTTGCACGCAAATAAAAAAGCCCTTGCAAGGAAATGACAGCTATTCGTGCAATAGACAAGCAGACGTAGAAGCGGTTAAGCATTCCCTTGATAGCTGTACCGCAATCTCAACCGACAAAACAAAAAGTACAGGAACAATAATTATTAAGGAAAACGGGCGGCAGGGGCCGATGGATAGACAGATTTCTAAAAACCAAAACGAAGAAGCTAAAGATAAAACCACATCAGAAGATCAACGATCTGTAGATTCAATGGAAGACAAGGCTGAGGAGCGACTCAACGCAAAGCAAAGGCGGGCGAAAAAAAGCAAAGGCAGAAATCAAAAGCCAAACGTGGCTAGAGAGGGCTTTAGGCGCCTCTTCGGATCAACGTCCCAACCAGACGAATGTGAACCCAATCTCTTGAACAACACTAGCAAAAAGGAAGAAGGGGAGACGGAAAAAGAAACAAATAAAACTGTAGTAGTAAATGCTTTGCACCAAAGAGAGACTAATAGATCATCACCACCAACAGTGAAGGACAATACAACTAAAGAGCCAGCCCTGAATCAATTAGTAAAGCAGAACTTCACAGACTTATCAACCACTGTCACTGCAATGATCTCTACGGAATCAATTGGAACAAAGCAAAGGAAAAAAAAACGCACAGAAATTACAGCAGGAAACAACGAACGGGGAATCTATAGAATCATACGACAATGGCTTGGTAGCCAGCAGACAAACACCAAAATCTATTGACTCAAGAGTAATTCCAAGAAAGGCCACTAACACACACGTAAGGGGGTCAGGAATCGAATCGGTGTTCCGCAACCAGGGAGGCGAGAAATCAAAGTCAACCACAGGAAGTCAAACTGAGAGTCACGGAGGGTGGGAGGATGAAACAACCAGTCCAGATCTAGCTCTAGTGAGAACACCGCAAGGGAATGAACTTGCACAAGGACGAAAAAATGTCAATAAAAAAACCAGCAGCACGGATAAAATAATAGATGCAACAAATGTTCTATGGTTCAAACCGGATTACACCTCAAAAGGAAAGCAGGACATATTGAATAGAGGCAACATTTTACGGCTACTAGTTCACATTCCATCCCTAGCAGGTGTGACAACTCAGGATTTGGATTCTATTGAATTTATAACAGAAGCTGGAATGAAGGCTGAGAAAACAAAAGCAACATGGGCAACACCTTTAGTTGCACAAAACATACTGGCAGAAACTACAACCTTTAAAAACTGGGGAATAACAATTACCCCATACGTAAAGCCAAAATACCCGGATCTATTAATTCCAGCAGCACAAGATGGGAAACAGAACTCCACCAATAGGACTGGATCTACAGTTCTTAGAGGGGCCAAAGGGGCAGAAGAAGCAAGAAGCGTGGAATATCTTAATGTAAGGGGCTGCACCTCTGAGGGAGCACCGCTAGGTTCTCACGACCTAAGATGGATTTCGAGAACATTAAATAACCATTTAAACTGACCAACGGAAAACCTCCCGAAACTAAGTAGGCGAAACCAACTGAAAATATGTTCATGGAACATCAATGGGTTTGCCTCTAAATCATCTGATCCAGAACTTGTAAGCTATCTACGATCCTTCGACATTATATCCCTGCAAGAAACATGGCAACGAGAGCCTCCGCACTTGCATGGATTTCTACGCTTCTTCACCAGTGCGGTGAGAACAGCAAAATATGGCCACCTACAAGGGGGCCTAGTAACCTACGTCTCAATTGAAAGTGTCTATGACATCAAAGAATTGGGATCTAATACTCCTGACCTAAATATAATACATTTATCAACCACCAAATTAGGCAACAAGGGCACAAATCTCACACTGATTAACGTCTATATACACCCAAAAAGGAAAGGAAAAGTGGTGAAAGATCTATGCAAAAGCCTAGAGGAAATTATGAACGATACTGCGACAATGGACGTTATGATCACTGGGGACTTTAATCTTAATCTGATGGGAGGCTCAACAAGTGATGAGAATCATTACCACAATACAGCCTGGAAAATACCAGATCAAGAGGCTCCACAAACTTCCAAATATTCAAAGTTAGGAGAGGAGGTATTAGAGAACCTAGAGTGCTACAATCTTAGAGGACTAAATGGGAGATTTAAGGGAGATATTCCACCAGCATGTACTTTTCACACAGCCAGATTTAGAAAAATATTGGATTACACTTTTATATCACTATCCCTATTTCGCCATATTGACTCATTCCAAATAGGGGAAAAAGCTGACAGTGATCACTGTCCCCAGGAAATCACACTTAACATCAACAAACCAAAATTCGAACAATCGTTGGTACCGAATGACCTAATTTACACTATCAACTATAAAAGGATCAAGTATTCGGCAGTCATGGACGGAGACCTTCAAGAAATGGCAAAACGTCATTTCGATGAGAGAATTGGAGTAAGTGAGGTGGAAAAATGGGAGAGCTTCACAACCAGCATGGCATGTTACAATACAACCCCAAAGTATCAATATGCATTGAAGAATAGTAATATGACTTCTTTTACAAACAATCACAGATTAAAGATAAAAAGCTTAAAAAAACGCATTGCTCAGACCATGCGCCAATTTAGGCATCTCCCAAAAAACATGACGAGAAACAACAATCTGCAAGAACTAAAAGCATCTTTAAAAAAAACAAAATGGGAAGCAAACCGAGCAATGGAGGATAATCTGTGGGCAAAATTATATTCAGATACTAAGCAGAATGATGGGGCAAAATTTTGGAAAACAATTAATTCCTTTATAAACCCCAGGCACGACGGAATCTCTTCTTATATCTCCGAACAAACATGGGTAAACTATCTCAAAGGTCATTTCACACAACATACAATCGACAACCTGGTGACAGAAATCGATGACAACGGACTAATACCATTGCGTGATTCTCAACACAAACAAACAGGCCAAATCATGAACACAGGCACGACAAAATTACAAAAGACAATCGGGCTCCAAATTAAAAAAGGAAGGAGAGAGGGGGCACCAGGTCCCAACGGAATCCCTCCCATCCTCTACAAATCGAATGAAAAGGAATGGACTGAAGCCCTCGAGCCACTGTTCTTGGAAATCAAACACTTCAATGTATTACCTGCCTCCTGGAAGGGTTCTATTATTTCCCCAATTTTTAAGGCAGGGGACAAATCGTTACCATGCAACTACAGGCTGGTTGCCCTTATGGATAACGAAGCAAAATATTTTGCTAGGATCCTATTGGAGGAATTGCAGGCCTGGGCTATAGAAAACTCGCTAATTCCTGCGAATCAGACTGGCTTTTCTAAATCTGTGGGGACATCAACAAACATTCTGGCTATGGGTCTGCTAATTGACAAATTAAAAACTACAAAAATGCCAATACACTTTTGCTTCATAGACTATAAGGCAGCCTTCGACCATATTAATCGGAATCTTTTATGGTCAAAACTGAAGAGTTGGGGAATACCAAAGCACTTATTAGACCTATTGATTAACTTGCATAGCGAAACATGGGTACAGGTAAAGCTGGGCGACGGCTCCCATTTGTCAGGACGCATTCCAACAAACAAAGGCCTCAAACAAGGATGTGTTCTGGCCCCAACGCTTTTCAACCTGTTCTTGGGAGACCTTGTTCCTGTGCTTATTAATTGCAATTCTCATGCACCCAAACTGGGAGGCCAAGTACTGCCCACGCTATTATATGCGGATGACTTGGTTTTAATCAGTCACACAAAAATAGGGATGCAAAATCTTGTGGATGCAACAAAAAGATACTCTGATGAGAATTACCTGACAATAAACTTGGAAAAGACCAAAACAATGTCAATCAATAAGAAAGGAAAAACACCACATAGCTGGTTTTGGAATAACAACCGCATAGAAGACACAACACTGTATAAGTACCTAGGGGTCAAAATTGATAACAGTGGCCAGTTTATTATTCAAAAAGAAAGCATCAGAGGAAAAGGCATCGCGATAGCAGTCTCGCTAAAAAAACTAAATGGCAAACTCACCAGCCCATCTCTTCTTCCGCTGGCGCAAGTTATACGAGCCAAACTTTTGCCCGCAATTACTTACGGCAGCGAGGTACAAAGAGGAAGAGATGCAGTATCTCTGGACAAGGCTGTGACATTAGCATACAGAATCATCTTCGCCTTGCCAAAATATACCTCCCCGGCTCAACTTAGATTAGAGTTTGGTGGCCAGAAGCAGTCTCTCGCAAGACAGGGGGCGCATATAATCACGTGGGACAAAATCAGGAAAGCAAAACAGGGGACCTTAAATAGTTTACTATGGTCAGAACTGCAGCGAAATCCGGCCTCGCAAGCTGCTAAGTATTTGGAAAAAAGCCTGTCGAACCTAGGCATACAGGAGCTGTGGAACACTTCAACTAATCACACCACAGTCAAAAGGCTGGTAAAGAGAACAACAAAGTACCTTTCATGGATTGAGGATAAGGCGACAGTTGCCAAGAGGTCACTTGGCTGGTTCGTTTTAAACTCCTATTCTCAACAAGGACAACAGAGTTATCTCGATCTAGGATACTCAAGGACCATGAAATTGAAATTTTTAAAATTCAGATTGGGCCTGTTACCTTGTAGAACCCACCTTCCACATTGGCTGAGGGATAAAGTGGGCCACCTCTGTCGTTTATGTAGTAAGGCAAAGGAGGATATGCCACATTTGTTGTGCTCCTGCGACAAATTACTAGAGGAAAGAAAACGCTTGCTGAAATTTTTGTTTAACCAACGAGGAATACGCACTCGAAGGAATGCAGTCCTTGCCTGCTTCACACCCGATGATCCGCAGCTAAACTGCGGCCTTGTGAAGTATATGAAAGAGGTGGAGAAAAAGATGCAGAAACTTGACGCTTAACTTAACTTGCTGTTTTTTGTTTAGGTTGAACCATATGTAAAATGTTGTCTAACATTATCAAATCAATGAAGGCGGCGGATAGAGGACACTGGAACCCAACCTTTTTTAGATTCACAAAGAAAATCGATGCTAAGACGAACATCATTGCAAATTTGTATTTAATTTAGAAGATTTTAAAAATGAATTATATCGTTTTATAAGCAATATTACGTTTACGGTGAAAATGTACAGTATGTATATGTATTTTAAAATGGAGAAACTGCAATGGTTTTTATTAACTATGCAAAATAAATTCACTTACAACTGATAAAGTTTAAAACGTTTAATATAAAATCAAAATGAGTTGCATATACAATCCTCTCAGGATAAGATTCAACAAGTATACAGGAACTAGAAGGAACATAAATTCCCTAAAGAACCTAAGTCTACAAAAGAATACAATTAAAATCAATTCCAGAATCAACAGATTAAAAAGCATAGACACAAAGTGGATCCGTTGCGTCATCTACAAAAAGAGAATAAACAAGTTAAATCTGTCCCTACTCTATGCTAGGTGACATCCCTACCTCGCAAATTCTTTACCTAAAAAAGGTGTCAGCAGTTTGACTTCCAAAGAAGTTCAAACTCTCTTAGCCTCTAATGGTAACTTATGTCGAGAAGCAGTACCCTTTCTGCCTACCCATCCGCTCTCTAAGGGTCCTCGGCCTACTGCTCTCTTGCGCTCTGTTCTCTCTCTCTCTCTGACTCCTCAGGCCATCTGCGCTCTGATCTTCTGTTCTGCGCTCTGAGCTCTTCGCTAACCTCTCCCCAGGGTGCTGTCCCTAAATACACAATCACAGTATGGGTGGAACGCCCCTTTGACGCCCACCACGTACACATTCACATGATGTCATTTCTGGTTCTTTCCATAGCTTCATCTCTTCGCGTCGTCCGTTAAGTTGACCTTTCTTCTTGGGCGCCATCTTCATCTTCGTGCTGGTGACTTCATTGACATTCCATTTGACACTTTCAGAGCAAAGTCTTTCACCTCAACAGAACTCTATTCTTTACGATTGTGATCATAACCTCCTTTGGTCCTGTGAACGGTCATTTCTAAACAAGACTCCAAATTCCAAGCGTCTCTTATCGCACTTAGGCCATAAACTTCGTCCAGCATTGTCACTTGAAATTTAACAAGACCTTTGACTCTTGGCTCGCACATTCAGATCAAGGCTATCCCCTATTCCTGTGAACACACTAAATTACATACAGCGGACTACACTCCTGCGAACCCTTGGTCAGTTAGGTTAAAATCACACATGACCAAACTATTCTAACATTCCTACAAACTCTTTTACACAGTATAACCTTTAACACACATTTATAGGTATAATCAAATTTAGCAAATCATTTGATTATACTTGAATCCATTTTACATAGAATACAACGTTTATATTTTCATTTCTTACACAGTGTTATACATGCTCTGCACATTTCTTTGCTTTACATTTTCGCCGCTTTCTCCGTTTAATAATTACACACGTCCATGAATTCTGTTTTGCACGTTCTGCTGTTCGTAAGCATTTCTACACATTTCTATATTAGCCCACTACGTATACGGGCCTTCTAATACATTTCTAAAGTGAATACAGATACATTTCCTATTACTTAAGTTACATCGGCTAACTTTACGCTACAAGTGCTATTTCATGTTACAACTTCTACGTTTTATGCGATATGCTTGTAAATATGGTACAGATATATTTTTCATTCAAATTGCGCTCTCTCACACACAACACCTTAATTATTCAAACATATACTAACACATACTTACTCTCTTATACAATCACTGATACAAGTACACAATGATCCATACAGCCACTCACACATTCACTGGCTCTCATATATAGTCATTTATATATGCCAACTCTCACATGCACTGTGTTTTACATGTGTACTTACTTGGACATGTAGCACTGGGATATCCATTCACTCACCAACACACACATGCACACAGTCAACCGCCCATATAGCTGTTTCCACATGCACTCTTGAACTCATACACCTAGTGAATCAACTGCTCACACATCTATGCACAGAGTCACACACCACCCAGCCACTCACACACACACTCAGTCTCCCATTCAAATACTGGGCAACCAATCAATAACCCATATAGCCACTCATATAGCTACTGATCAACACTTGCAGCAGCTTACACAACAACAGACATACTGATGCACACATTCAGACAGTTTAGTCACTAACCCATGCATTTAGTAAGACACATTTAATCACTCACTCATACAGTCAGTCACATACCTACTAAATCCTTCATCCAGACACTTATACATCCACTCATTCTTCAATATGTAAAACATATTTAAACTTTACAGAAACACACAATCACTGGATGATGTCATCAGTGATGTCAAATGAGATGTCATCAGTGATGTCATCAGTGATGTCATTTGAGATGACAACTAACTATATAGGAGCAATTTCAATGGTTTTTTAAATGCTAATTCCTAACTATATAAGGCCTGAAACCTATGGCTTTTTAAGTATATATATATATATATATATATATATATATATATATATATATATATATATATATATATATATATATATATATATATATATGTGTGTGTGTGTGTGTGTGTGTATATATATGTATATATATATATGTATATG
>NW_028248853.1:0-74580 GCF_964263255.1 Lissotriton vulgaris
TATTTCTAAATGTCTATAAACACATCATTGGGGAGGGCCTAAGGGATATTTAAAGACCACGCATAGGTTGTATCCCCTGTATATTAGAATATGCTCAACCTGAAAAACCTATGGGTCTAACTTCTGATTCATGAGCAGGGAATGCACTATTCCAATACTTAAAGGTCTTCTCAGCCAGACTCTGACGCCTTGGAAAGGTGACACATTTTCCTTGAGAAAGTTGGAGGTGAAATGTCACACATACATCCTAAGTAGCGACACTAGGGGAGGTAGAGAAACACTAGGCTCATTCCCCCCTTTTTAATTGCCCTTGAGTCTCTCTTTACAAACCAACACGTAGTTTTCCCAATAATGTATACACCTTCATAAAGGACTATAAAATAAGAACATCGACACAAATGACATGTCCTTTTGATTTTCCCTAGTATCATCTTCTAGAATGATCTCTGTGTCAGAGACATTAATAGCCTCCAACTTCATTGGCTGCCCCTTTCTAAAATGGTTCTGAACTACAGGATTGTCATCTGTGATGTCATCCTGTAGTTCGCCCCCTTTCTCACGAGATCACAGCACTGTCAGGGGTCTGTACTGGTCGGGACACATCTGTTGTGGTCCATTGAGAAAACTAAGCTTGTCGACGCTTGGGGTACAGTTTGGAGACAGACCAGCATAACATTCTGGTCAGCGCGACCCGTTTTTCGGCGCGGTCCGTTTTGCGCCAATTCTCACACTTTTTATCTCCTCAATCAACGGACCCCTTTTTACATGCACTTTCCATATATGTGCAGCGATCTGGACATTGTACATAAGGGAACCAGTTAACGGAGTCAAATTCGATTGTAGGATAAACGGACTACAAACATGGACGCCATGACGTCATGCTGTAGTTCCGAAATATTGCGAGATCACGCGACATCCATGCCGAACAGACTTAGAGCTGTTTGTGGTAATTTCGGCTTCAGTATTTACATCCAACACACTCACTTCTCGACATTTGTCTTCAATAATTGAGAAGTGGGGCTCTATTAAGCATTGGAGCTCAAGACCACAAGGACAGCGCTGGGTATTGGTTGTTGATTTCGATTGGCTGAGAGACAATCAAGTGACTACCTATAGGAGGGCTTGAGCCTAGCTCGGTGCCTCCCCCTGTCTCAGCTATTGCCAGAGACAACGCCGGACAGGTAAGAAGCTCCACATGGTGCTTCCCTTTTTACGTAGTAATTTTTATGTAGTAATTTCTGACAGACTCTTTTTATGTAGTAATTTCTGACAGACTCCAGTAGGAGACAGCTCTGTGGTAAATTAACAGAGAGATAGAGATTACTTGCTGAGGAGTTTCAGTCATCCCCCAGAAACCACACTTGCCAAGAAATGTGAGGAGCAACTGAGGAGGGTTTTAGTGGGTTGAGGTCCCAGCTAGTGGGGGTTCAGCAATACAAGCGCTTTTTAGGCAAGGGAAGCAACTTTCACTGGTATAGAATTGAATAAGGTTTGCAGTGGATTATTTTTCCACGCAGCCTACATTCAGCTCCGGTGTGCTTTCCTCTTACAGAGCGGGGTCTCACTACGCCTGAGCCAGGACCAGGACGAGGTGAGGTCTCTTCCCCGGGCACCCTGGGTGAGTGATTATATGTACTGTATTTAGACGTATACCTAAGGTAAATAACTTGCTTTGAGATGGTTTCCCTGTGTTATGTTTTATTTCTCCCTCCACAGATTTACTAAATTTACCAGGTGTCATGGAGGAGTGAAGCCACAGTATTTGGAGACTCATATCCTTTACTGAAATATCACACAATTATTGTTTGTAGTTTTGCACCTACACTAAAAAATTTTTTGCAGTCGCACTATTGAGAGAACAGAGGCCCTGATGAAAGCCTAGGGTCATACTCCCGCTTAGGCAGAAACATGTTGGCCCCCATGCAGATATTTGGTAAACTGCAGTAGTATAGTTTTGCGCTGTTCTTAGTTTTTAATTAGGAAGAGGTCTTGGTAGAATAAAGTTGGAATGAGATTCTCTATCCTATTTTAACTTTTCACATACACTTTTCTTTGTTGCACTGCACCTACCCGTCTGACCAGATCCTTATGATTGTTCCTTGTGTTGGCATGTGTAAAAAATGTGTCCACAGACGGTACTACTTGGTCTCAATGATCTAGAGACACTGTACCCAGGACGGAGGACCACATGAGAATATTGGTCATACATGATATTGATGGGAATCCAACACGGGTGTTTATTTTGCGAACACAGGGGCAACCATCTTCTGGATGACGCCTTGAGCTGGTACTCGTACTAATTTGAGACCATAGCTCCTTTCCTGACACATGAATCAGAAGTTAGACCCATAGGTTTTTCAGGTTGAGCTATTTCTAAATGTATCATACAGCATTAATTTACATGCTTGATTTAAAATTTAAATTCAATTCTTTTAAACGTTATCGAAAACTGCCAACTGATAACAGGATGACTGGCTTTAGCAAACATTTATTTTATTATCATGCACGCTGCGTCATGCTCTGCACTGTACCTTTAAATGTGTGGGGAATTCACCGAAGGTCATGAGACCAAGATCTCAGCCGAGATCGAAACGCATCTTCTGCTGTTTGCCTTATAAACCCGCAACATTCTTTGCATCTACTACCTGGTATGGCAAATTTTTTCCTGTATGATCGGCAGGAATCCTTGCTGTGTATATATATATGTATATATATATATATATTTTTGTATTCCAATGGCTCTGCTTGAAAGGATCACTCGAGAGCAAGTAGGTGTGAACCAAATTTATTGCTTATGCAGGCAGACTCAGGTCCCGTTCTCTCTTTCCTCGCAGTCCCGACGCGTTTCAGTGCTGTCCGCACTTTCTTCAGGGGAAAAAATGTTAATGCAGCGTTTTGGCAGTTTAAGCTTCCTGTGCTTAGTAGCATGTGATCCCTCCTTCTGGATTCTGGGATTTGTAGTTTGTTATCTGCCAATAGTTGATTCTCATAGTGAGCTCCGCATCTCCATATCAATAAGCAAGTCCGTAGTGATTAGTGAGAACTCACCACGCTGTTCAGGCACCCCAGTGTGCCCCGTTCTCTGACCCTGCCTTTATTGACGCTGCAGCTTGCTCCCGCCATCACTCAGCCGTGAGTGTCACAGCGAGCCGGCCCCTTTCTCCAAAACTCCCTCCTCCAGTAACAAGGCGGTGCTCCTTTCCACGACGAAGCTGTCGTGAGTTAATTTTGTATTCCAATGGCTCTGCTTGAAAGGATCACTCGAGAGCAAGTAGGTGTGAACCAAATTTATTGCTTATACAGGCAGACTCAGGTCCCATTCTCTCTTTCCTCGCAGTCCCGACGCGTTTCAGTGCTGTCCGCACTTTCTTCAGGGGAAAAAATGTTAATGCGGCGTTTTGGCAGTTTAAGCTTCCTGTGCTTAGTAGCATGTGATCCCTCCTTCTGGATTCTGGGATTTGTAGTTTGTTATCTGCCAATAGTTGATTCTCATAGTGAGCTCCGCATCTCCATATCAATAAGCAAGTCCGTAGTGATTAGTGAGAACTCACCACGCTGTTCAGGCACCCCAGTGTGCCCCGTTCTCTGACCCTGCCTTTATTGACGCTGCAGCTTGCTCCCGCCATCACTCAGCCGTGAGTGTCACAGCGAGCCAGCCCCTTTCTCCAAAACTCCCTCCTCCAGTAACAAGGCGGTGCCCCTTTCCACGACGAAGCTGTCGTGAGTTAATTTTGTATTCCAATGGCTCTGCTTGAAAGGATCACTCGAGAGCAAGTAGGTGTGAACCAAATTTATTGCTTATGCAGACAGACTCAGGTCCCGTTCTCTCTTTCCTCGCAGTCCCGACGCGTTTCAGTGCTGTCCGCACTTTCTTCAGGGGAAAAAATGTTAATGCGGCGTTTTGGCAGTTTAAGCTTCCTGTGCTTAGTAGCATGTGATCCCTCCTTCTGGATTCTGGGATTTGTAGTTTGTTATCTGCCAATAGTTGATTCTCATAGTGAGCTCCGCATCTCCATATCAATAAGCAAGTCCGTAGTGATTAGTGAGAACTCACCACGCTGTTCAGGCACCCCAGTGTGCCCTGTTCTAAGACCCTGCCTTTATTGACGCTGCAGCTTGCTCCCACCATCACTCAGCCGTGAGTGTCACAGCGAGCCGGCCCCTTTCTCCAAAACTCCCTCTTCCAGTAACAAGGCGGTGCTCCTTTCCACGACGAAGCTGTCGTGAGTTACTTTTGTATTCCAATGGCTCTGCTTGAAAGGATCACTCGAGAGCAAGTAGGTGTGAACCAAATTTATTGCTTATGCAGGCAGACTCAGGTCCCGTTCTCTCTTTCCTCGCCGTCCCGACGTGTTTCAGTGCTGTCCGCACTTTCTTCAGGGGAAAAATGTTAATGCAGCGTTTTGGCAGTTTAAGCTTCCTGTGCTTAGTAGCATGTGATCCCTCCTTCTGGATTCTGGGATTTGTAGTTTGTTATCTGCCAATAGTTGATTCTCATAGTGAGCTCCGCATCTCCATATCAATAAGCAAGTCCGTAGTGATTAGTGAGACCTCACCACGCTGTTCAGGCACCCCAGTGTGCCCCATTCTCTGACCCTGCCTTTATTGACGCTGCAGCTTGCTCCCGCCATCACTCAGCCGTGAGTGTAACAGCGAGCCGGCCCCTTTCTCCAAAACTCCCTCCTCCAGTAACAAGGCGGTGCTCCTTTCCACGACGAAGCTGTCGTGAGTTAATTTTGTATTCCAATGGCTCTGCTTGAAAGGATCACTCGAGAGCAAGTAGGTGTGAACCAAATTTATTGCTTATGCAGGCAGACTCAGGTCCCGTTCTCTCTTTCCTCGCAGTCCCGACGCGTTTCAGTGCTGTCCGCACTTTCTTCAGGGGAAAAAATGTTAATGCGGCGTTTTGGCAGTTTAAGCTTCCTGTGCTTAGTAGCATGTGATCCCTCCTTCTGGATTCTGGGATTTGTAGTTTGTTATCTGCCAATAGTTGATTCTCATATTGAGCTCCGCATCTCCATATCAATAAGCAAGTCCGTAGTGATTAGTGAGAACTCACCACGCTGTTCAGGCACCCCAGTGTGCCCCGTTCTCTGACCCTGCCTTTATTGACGCTGCAGCTTGCTCCCGCCATCACTCAGCCGTGAGTGTCACAGCGAGCCGGCCCCTTTCTCCAAAACTCCCTCCTCCAGTAACAAGGTGGTGCTCCTTTCCACGACGAAGCTGTCGTGAGTTAATTTTGTATTCCAATGGCTCTGCTTGAAAGGATCACTCGAGAGCAAGTAGGTGTGAACCAAATTTATTGCTTATGCAGGCAGACTCAGGTCCCGTTCTCTCTTTCCTCGCAGTCCCGACGCGTTTCAGTGCTGTCCGCACTTTCTTCAGGGGAAAAAATGTTAATGCAGCGTTTTGGCAGTTTAAGCTTCCTGTGCTTAGTAGCATGTGATCCCTCCTTCTGGATTCTGGGATTTGTAGTTTGTTATCTGCCAATAGTTGATTCTCATAGTGAGCTCCGCATCTCCATATCAATAAGCAAGTCCGTAGTGATTAGTGAGAACTCACCACGCTGTTCAGGCACCCCAGTGTGCCCTGTTCTCTGACCCTGCCTTTATTGACGCTGCAGCTTGCTCCCACCATCACTCAGCCGTGAGTGTCACAGCGAGCCGGCCCCTTTCTCCAAAACTCCCTCTTCCAGTAACAAGGCGGTGCTCCTTTCCACGACGAAGCTGTCGTGAGTTAATTTTGTATTCCAATGGCTCTGCTTGAAAGGATCACTCGAGAGCAAGTAGGTGTGAACCAAATTTATTGCTTATGCAGGCAGACTCAGGTCCCGTTCTCTCTTTCCTCGCAGTCCCGACGCGTTTCAGTGCTGTCCGCACTTTCTTCAGGGGAAAAATGTTAATGCAGCGTTTTGGCAGTTTAAGCTTCCTGTGCTTAGTAGCATGTGATCCCTCCTTCTGGATTCTGGGATTTGTAGTTTGTTATCTGCCAATAGTTGATTCTCATAGTGAGCTCCGCATCTCCATATCAATAAGCAAGTCCGTAGTGATTAGTGAGACCTCACCACGCTGTTCAGGCACCCCAGTGTGCCCCATTCTCTGACCCTGCCTTTATTGACGCTGCAGCTTGCTCCCGCCATCACTCAGCCGTGAGTGTAACAGCGAGCCGGCCCCTTTCTCCAAAACTCCCTCCTCCAGTAACAAGGCGGTGCTCCTTTCCACGACGAAGCTGTCGTGAGTTAATTTTGTATTCCAATGGCTCTGCTTGAAAGGATCACTCGAGAGCAAGTAGGTGTGAACCAAATTTATTGCTTATGCAGGCAGACTCAGGTCCCGTTCTCTCTTTCCTCGCAGTCCCGACGCGTTTCAGTGCTGTCCGCACTTTCTTCAGGGGAAAAAATGTTAATGCAGCGTTTTGGCAGTTTAAGCTTCCTGTGCTTAGTAGCATGTGATCCCTCCTTCTGGATTCTGGGATTTGTAGTTTGTTATCTGCCAATAGTTGATTCTCATATTGAGCTCCGCATCTCCATATCAATAAGCAAGTCCGTAGTGATTAGTGAGAACTCACCACGCTGTTCAGGCACCCCAGTGTGCCCCGTTCTCTGACCCTGCCTTTATTGATGCTGCAGCTTGCTCCCGCCATCACTCAGCCGTGAGTGTCACAGCGAGCCGGCCCCTTTCTCCAAAACTCCCTCCTCCAGTAACAAGGTGGTGCTCCTTTCCACGACGAAGCTGTCGTGAGTTAATTTTGTATTCCAATGGCTCTGCTTGAAAGGATCACTCGAGAGCAAGTAGGTGTGAACCAAATTTATTGCTTATGCAGGCAGACTCAGGTCCCGTTCTCTCTTTCCTCGCAGTCCCGACGCGTTTCAGTGCTGTCCGCACTTTCTTCAGGGGAAAAAATGTTAATGCGGCGTTTTGGCAGTTTAAGCTTCCTGTGCTTAGTAGCATGTGATCCCTCCTTCTGGATTCTGGGATTTGTAGTTTGTTATCTGCCAATAGTTGATTCTCATAGTGAGCTCCGCATCTCCATATCAATAAGCAAGTCCGTAGTGATTAGTGAGAACTCACCACGCTGTTCAGGCACCCCAGTGTGCCCCGTTCTCTGACCCTGCCTTTATTGACGCTGCAGCTTGCTCCCGCCATCACTCAGCCGTGAGTGTCACAACGAGCCGGCCCCTTTTTCCAAAACTCCCTCCTCCAGTAACAAGGCGGTGCTCCTTTCCACGACGAAGCTGTCGTGAGTTAATTTTGTATTCCAATGGCTCTGCTTGAAAGGATCACTCGAGAGCAAGTAGGTGTGAACCAAATATATGATATACTATATCAGTGAATATATATATATATATATTCACTGAAAAAAAACATAGATTTCAGCCATGTTATAGTTAGCAATTTGCATTTAAAAAACCTTAAAAATTCACAGACAAAAACATAGGTTTCAGCCAAGTTATAGTTAGGAATTAGCATTTAATGTCATCAGTGATGTAATTTGAGATGTCATCAGTGATGTCATGAGTGATGTCACTGACCATGTCATGAGTGATGTAATACATGACGTCATCAGCAGTGCATTGCGGGCGCACGAGTTATAGTTAGCTGAACTAACTATAACTGGGGAATTTCAATGGTTTTGTATTAGTGAAATGTCCAGCTAACTATAACATGTGTGAAATCCATGTTTTTTTCAGTGAATTTCTAAGGTTTTTTCAATGCTAGTTCCTAACTTTAACGTGGCTGAAACCTATGTTTCTTTCAGTGAATTTCAAAGAATTTTTAAATGCTAATTCCTAACTATAACATGGCTGAAACCTATGGTTTTTTCAGTGAATTTCAAAGGTTTTGGAAATGATAATTTTTATATGCATTAATTGTTATATTTTTTTATACTGATTTACTACATTGTTTTAAAGTATTCATTTTTAGATATTTTATTTTTTAAATTACATTACATATTTTTAATATAAATTAAAAAAAATGTTTTAAAAATATTGAAATTGTAATTTTTTTTATTTTATTTTATATTTTTTTAATTTATATATAATTTATATAACAGGCAATGATATCCTATGGAAGGAAATTCAAGTTACTGGTAAGTATAGTTACAATTACTTTTCAGGAACAGTAGTGAGCTGAAAGATGCAGCACTGAGGTCTCTCCTGATAACAGGTGAGTAAATCGGAATTCATAGCTCGGCTGATTTTAGAGGAATTTTTTTAAGTTCCAAAACTCCACACTTAAAAGAATTTCCAAGTGAAACCAGTCAATGTTGGCCTATAGAAGGAAATTCAAGTTACTGTAAGTATGGTTAGAATTACTTTTCAGGATCAGTAGTGAGCTGAAAAATGCAGCACTGAGGTCTCCCCCGATTCCCGGTGAGTAAATCTGAATTCGTAGTTCCGGTGATTTTAGAGGAATTTTTTAAAGTTCCAAAACTCCACACTTAGAAGAATTTCCAAGTGAAACCATTCAATGTAAGCCTATGGAAGCAAATTCATGTTACTGTAAGTACGATTAGAAGCACCTTTCAGGATCAGTAGTGCGCTGAAAGATACAGCACTGAGGTCTCTCCTGATAACAGGTGAGTAAATCGGAATTCGTAGTTCGGCTGATTTTAGAGGAATATTTTCCTCAATAGTGAAGGAAGGGGGCGGGGTGAGCCAACTTGTCCCACCAGGTGCCTCCAGTATGCACCAGGGAGCTGCGTTGCGGAGAGGTGTTCAGAGGGCACGCCCCCTTTTTACAACACTCTGCAACGCAGCTCCGTGGCGCTTACTGGAGATACCTGTTGGACTAGTTGGCCCCTAGGATAACTCTGGATTGAAGAAGAATTAATTCCCCAACTTAAAACGCGCCACAGGGCATGTTTGCACACATATCACCTCAAACCCCGCCCCTACCTTCCCCACTGTGCAAATGCGCCCCGTAGCGCGTCCTAAGTTGGGGGATTAAGTCCCCTTGCATACTTGGGGTCCCTGGGGGCCAACTAGCCCACCAGGAACCTCAGTATGCGCCAGGGGTTTGCATTGCAGGGAGGTGTAAAAAGGGGTGTGGCCTCATTGCACCTCTCTGCAACGAAACCCCCTGGCACATTTGCAGAGGGGGAACTAATTCCCCTTGCCTACTTGGGGTCCCTGGGCACCAACTAGCCCACCAGGAACCTCCAGTATGCGCCAGGGGGCTGCGTTGCAGAGAGGTGTAATGAGGCCACACCCCTTTTTACACCTCTTTGCAACACAGCCCCCTGGCACGTTTGCAGAGGGGTAACTAATTCCCCTTGCATACTGGGGGTCCCTGGGGGCCAACTAGCCCACCAGGAACCTCCAGTATGCACCAGGGGGCTGCATTGCAGAGAGGTCTAATGAGGACCCCCACACAGGTTTTTTTTTTATTTATAAAAAAACCAAGCCCCGGGGGGTGGTGGTCCCCGGGGCTGTGAGCACCCCGCATACTTAACAATAAAGCCCCGGGGGTGGTGGACCCCGGGGCTCGGGGGGGCCTTAGAGGCCCCCCATCATTCCTATGCATGCTCTGGTGGGTGGCGGTCCCTGGGGCTGCGGGGGGCCGTGTGCCACCCGCTATCATAATTACTTTGCCCCAGGGGTGGGGTCCCTGAGGCAGTGTGGGGGGTATTGGGCCGCCCCACACTTTTTTTTCATAAAGCCCCCGGGGGCTAATTAGAAAAAAAATCAGACCGGGTTTTTTTAGTTTTTCACAGGGTACGCATACCTGCGTGTTTTGCACGTTTGTTTAACTGCTTTCTTGTGCCTCGGTTCTACCAAGGCACAAGATGGAGGCCAACACTTCCTGGTTTGTAGTGTTGACAGCCAATTAGCAAAAAGCTCGTGCTCGGGAAGCTACAGAGTACAGTACAGAGTACAGTACAGAGTACGGTACTTTATCTCTAGATATGTCTATGATTTTACTTTTAATTTTCTCAGGAACTACTAAATGGATTTACACCATTTAACAAAAAGCGTAATCTGCAAACCGAACTCTACCTTTCTGCCAAATTTGGTGTAATTCTGTTCAGCAGTTCGGGCTGTAGCCCGTCTTAAAGGTCCTATGGAAAATTGCATGGGGAAAAGTTGTTTTGGGGCCACCCTTTTTTCTCGGCCCCCGCTTGACGAATCACCCCTAATCTTTCAGTGAAGGAGTGGAGTGGAGCGGGCCATTTTCTTGGAGAATTTCGCGGAGATTCATCGACCGGCGCTAAAGTTATTCCAAATAGAATGTTGCAGATTTCCTATGGAAACTAGGTCCTAACTTTAACTATATATATATAAAACAAAGTTCTCGCCACACAAACACACCTCCAATCCCTGGAAATGACGATGAGTGGACCCACAAATAGGTGTAGTTTCAGTGCTTTTATTTTCAGTGCATAAATGTCGCCCAGCAGTCCATCATGACACGTTTCAACTCCCCCCAGTGGCTTGATCCCATGACATGTCATGGACATAGAGGAGGGTTTATAAAGTGCAAAAAGTGCACGAAAATAGCAGCTCGTTTAGTTTAAAATGTTCTAAATGGACATAGAAGAAACACAGTATTGTTTCCCAACAGTTAATAGTCATTAAAGACATAGGGCCAGATGTAGGTGGCCATTTACCGGCCGGTAACGGCCGATTTCGGCCGTTACCGATCGGTAAATGCAAATTGAGATGTAGGGCCCTGTATTTTACAGAATCGGTAAATTTACCGATCGGTAAATTTACCGATTCTGTAAAATACCGAATCGGTATTTTATCAGATTCGGTAAAATTGATATGTAGGTGGGACTCTTCTGAGTCCCACAAGCATTACAGAATCGGTATTTTACCATCAAATTCTATTTGATGGTAAAATACCGATTCCGGTGTGCATGCACATGTGTGCATGCACACCTGTGCCATATGACAGGCAGACCTGCCCTTAGGGCAGGTATGCCTGCCACATGGCACCCGAACCTTTTTTGGGGGTGCTAGAGGGTGTCAAAGTGACACCCCCTGCACCCTTGTCAAAATCGGTATTTACCGATTCGGTAAATACCGACCGGTAATGCCCCATTCATTCCTATGGGCTTCAAAGCCCATAGGAATGAATGGAGCATTACCGGTCGGTATTTACCGAATCTGTAAATACCGAATTTTACCGATTCGGTAAAAGGGAACATCTGGATTCCCTACATACCAACCCCTCACATTTACCGAATCTTAATTACCGAATCGGTAAAATTCGGTAATTTTCGGTAATTAAGATTCGGTAAATGTTACTTACCTACATCTGGCCCATAGTGTCTAAAATCTCTTCTAAAACAGATATATAAAAAAATATATACATAAATAAATATATATATATATATATATATATATATATATATATATATATATATACACATACGTATCAAAAATCTGTTCTGTGCAATAAATAATTACCTTTATATACAATACATACAAGATAATTTACACACCAGTAATTACAAATATATACATATTTACAATTCCAACTAGATTTTTCCATTATATATTCTGATTGATATCCCAGCCTATTTAAATTTTATAGGCTACATCTTTGCTGGAAAATCCTATGTCCAACTAAATAGAGCCCATGTGGGCTTTGACAAAAACCTGAGCCAGCTATTATTATTTGATAGTATACAGCACTTATGTCCCTCCCTCACGGGGGTGCTGTAGATAAATTGGGAACCATTAAAACTTATACGTGTATATAGTGATAATATAAACACTACAGTTGCAGAGCCATGTCTAAAAATGAAAAAAGAAAGAATATATACTTGTGAATGTTAGAAGATGAAATTATTTCATTCTCCTACTTCCTGTTCATTTGACATTCTGACCTGCCTACCAGGAATATCATACTGGCCACTGGCAATCAAGTTGTTCCTTATAGTCTCACCTACCCAGTTCAAAGACAGGTGTACAAGTCTTCGCTGGCGTTCAGACCCCCTGGATTCTTGCTGTCCAACTCCAATATGTAGCGAGTCTCAAGGAGACGTAATTTTGCTTCTCTATCCCTTCCACGTTATAATGGAAGGATTGTATCAATTAAAAAATAGTGGAGAAATGTGGGGTCACTTTCATGTTTTAATTCGAAATGACGCGCTACTGGGTACGCTTGATCTTTTCCTACAATGGCCCTAATTTGCAGCAGGATCCATTTGTGGGCGGGCAGACGGGTACTACCCACATATCTTAGCCCACATGGACACTGCAGCACATAGACCACATAGTCCATCTTGCAGGTTAGTCTCTTGGTAATGGGTATCGGTTCAGTCTTGAATGGACTTGAGTAATGGGTTTTACTACAACCATGACGGAAAGCCTTACAAGATGGGCATTTCTTAAAACCTTTGCTTAATGCCATCCATGTGTTTGAAACCGGAGCCTCAAGGTTCCTAACCAAGGCATTGCCCATAGAGGGAGATTTTCTGAAGGTCAGTTTGGGTTTGTTGGTCACCAAATTCCAGTTTTTGTAAAACACTTTCCTAATCTCAGAATGCTGTCTACTGAATGTCAAAATGACTCTAGACTGTAATTTCCCCCTGTATCCTCTGGTTTTTCAACATTACCCTTTGGAATCAATGCCTGTTGTCTAGAGACATTTTTTGTTCTGCAATTGCTTTATTTATTGTCTCTTCTGAGTAGCCTCTCTCCAAGAAGCGCTTTTTACTAGACTCTTGCGCCATGGCACATTCTGACTCGGAACTGCAAATCCGTCTGATGTGCAATATCTCCCCGTAGGGGATGCTGTGGATCAGATGTTGCGGATGTTGGCTTGCCGCATGCAATACCGTGTTGACAGCGGTTGTCTTTCTATGGAATCTTGTGGATAAACCACTACCATCCACAAATATCTCCACGTCCAAAAACAAATAGATTCAGCATCAATCACAGATGTAAAATTCAGATTGAAGCTATTATCGTTTAAATCATTTTCGAAGTTTTGAGCACCAAATAGCGGGCCCCTGTATATCATAAGCAAATCATCAATATATCCTAGGTATAATACAACATTGTTGTTCATAATTTCTTTGTGTTGGTCCATGAGGACCCGCTCCTCCCACAGCCCCATGTGTAGACATGCAAAGCTGGGGGAGAAGCAGGCCCCCATAGCCACACCCCTTGTTTGTTGAAACATCTGATTATTGAATAAAAAATCATTCTGCTCCAAACACATCTGTATCATAGTTAAAATCATTTTGTTGTGATTAGAAAAATTAATCAGACGTTTGTTCAAATAATGTTTGACAGCTTTCGTTCCGCCATAGTTCCTGATTGACGTATATAAGGAAGCCACGTCTAAAGTCATTAAAAGACAATCTGAGGTCCAGTTCACATCTTCCAGTTTTTGAATAAAATCAGTGGTGTCCTGAACAAAAGAACTCAAACTTTTAACCCACTCCTGCAAGAAAAAATCAATGTACTTGGAAATATTCTCAGTGGAGCTGTTAATGGCTGAAATTATCGGCCTACCAGGTGGTGCGTTTATATCCTTATGTATTTTAGGAATCAGATAAAATATGGGAATCACCGGGTGTTCCTTTTTGAGGAATCGGAACTCATCATCAGAAATTAATCTACCACTCCTCCAGACCACTAACTTAGAAGTCCGGTCAATCCATGCTGCCTTAATCGCCATGATATTGCTCTTTTTATAGCAGGATTGATCCCCAATTGGAATTCAGCTTCTTTGATGTACATATTGCGCGGCCAAAGTACAATGTTCCCACCTTTGTCCGCTTGCCGCACAATGATGTTCTGATTTGAATTCAATTTCTTAATCATGTGTCTATAACATTGATTGTGCTTGCTGATGGCGAATTGCTTTTTATTTGTGGCCTTGTACAATTTTTTAAGATCATGTGTGATGAGTTCCTGGTATACATCAAGGTTGTCGTGTGTCATAATTGGTTGAAAAATTGTCTTTGGTTTGAATGGTGTTGTACTAGCAGCCCGTCCCGACGTTGTCCAGGTATGAATTGCTGCCGGCCAGTAGTATATTGTTTTGTAGGATTTCGTTTTGATAGCATTTCTTATCTGTGACAGGCCTGTGAAACTCTCCGATTCACAGTGCACTGCTGATGCACTTAAGAGTGCGCGTTCAGTAGTGTGTGAACTCGAGTTTCCCTACTTTATTTTTCCTTGCAATATTATCTAGCAAACTCGACAACATGGCATGAGCACAATTTACATTACAGAAGAACACATTCATTTGTGGTAGGCACGGGGAGACAAAGCGATTTGCCTGGAATCACAGGATGTTGAGCTGATGCCGAGATCCGAAGGTAGCTCCCCAGCTCTAAAGTTCGCAATTCTAGAACTTGTGGCGGAAGGTGTGTCTAAAAAGTGTATGTTGGTGCTGGCCATCAATGAGAGAGACCTGTGCATTTTTCAAATGGATGGTAAAAAAATATGAGTATGTTGCTGGATATGTGGGCCCGCGTGCCACCAATGTATTTACCGGGGGAGGGTAATCATCCATTATTCCGCAACTTTCTTTCCGCATACCATCACTCCGCATACTTTCATTACGTAAGTACCATGACTCCGCATTGCCATTATAATGCATGGCATTACATTTTATATGCTTTTACCACACATACATTTACAACGAAATTCGATGTAAATGCATGATTGGTAAAAGCATGTTTTTTTTAATGTTTGGATAAGGTAAGTATGGGTATAGGGGTATATGTTTTGGGGTACTGAGGTGTATGTTTTGCGGTACTGAGGTATATGTTTTGGGGTGTTTGGGTATTTTAAGGGTTCAGATATAGTTTTGGGTTATGAGGTACAGGGGTAGTTTTAGGGTTTAGGGATACGTATGGGTTTTTGGGGTACAGGGGTATTTTAAGGGTTCAGGGCTAGGTTTGGGTTTTGGGGTACAGGGGTATTTTAGGGTTCCAGGTAGGTTTGGGTTTTTGGGGTACAGGGTTATTTTTAGGGTTCAGGGCTAGGTTTGGGGTTTGGGGTACAGGGGTACTGGGGTATTTTTAGGGTTCAGGTTTGGGTTTGGGGTACAGGGGTATTTTAAGGGTTCAGGGCTAGGTTTGGGTTTTGGGGTACAGGGGTATTTTAGGGTTCAGGGGTAGGTTTGGGTTTTGGGGTACAGTGGTATTTTTAGGGTTCAGGGCTAGGTTTGGGTTTTGGGCTACAGGGGCATTTTTAGGGTTCAGTGCTAGGTTTGAGTTTTGGGGTACAGGGGTATTTTTAGGGTTTAGGGTTTAGGGATAGGTTTGGGTTTTGGGGTACAGGGTATATTTATATGGTTAAGACGGGTTAGTGTTTAAGGGTGTTGGGGTATTTTAAGGAGTAAGGGTGGGTTATGATTATGGGGTTCAGGGGTATTTAAAGGGAGCAGGGTGGGATTAGCAGCACATGATATGAGACATGGCATGAAGGGTGGAACGTACCACATGCCCCCAGCGTTTTTCACGCCCCAAGCACACGCCCAGAGCCCAACGCAGACACGCCCACAAGGGACTACTTTGCTGGTACGGTTTTTTTACCTTGTAAATGTATATGGTGGGCGGCTGCATAGCCTATGTCCTTCTGCTGCAACTGCCCTTTCCAACGCTGTATTGGGTGTTGTGATTGGTGCTGTGGTTCCTGATATTACCCGCCTCAAAGGCTTGGGCTCTCTCTTTATTATATTAGTATAGATATACACACAGCTCATGCAGTGGCACAGTCCAGGAAGGACAGCATTGAAGAGGTGAGTTCTATATTTATATTTTTATTCCAATCGTCTATTTGTGCAAAAAACAGTACACAGTTCTCTGAAATAATAATTTCTCTCTGACCAATGCGTTACAGCTGATGCCTTCGACTAGGTCTCAGCGGGCTATGTAGTGTGCATGATTTTAATCTCAGTCTTTTGTCCACCCCTGAACGTCTAGCACAGCAACTTTCACATATTATAAGGGCCTATTTCTTCCACACTGTTCCTATTCATATATTCCTATGTGCAACCAACACACTACCCTGGCATTATAAAAGTAACAAATATTTTCAAAAAGAGTTAGATTCTTCTTTAGTCTCAAATATGTTATTTAACCAATTTTTTTCAGAGTATTTCAAATTCCAAATTAAATTCATGAAACCATTAATGAAGCAATTTGTAATCATCAGCATATACATTTTTTTGGGGGTGTGATACTTAATTTCACAGATAATAAATGTATCCTCTTTTCATAACGCAATGCACCTAATACCTTATGAAATCTACTCCTCCAAGTCAAGGGGGGTACATGATGTTTCGTCTTCACAAGTTTTCCTTGACCATGTATGAGCACATCATCATATTTCTTACGTAAGTGTTCTTAGCTATCTATAAAGTGCATGGTGCTTGGTATAAACATATAGCGGCATATAACCAAGCAATAGCGATAATTATCGCTATCGCTTGGTTAGAGACAAAAATTTACCGCTGAGTTGCTGTTTAGGAAAAAGACCGCAGGGAACAGCATTCTCTATGCGTGTAGCTGCCTCCCCAATTCTTTGATTAGGAGTATTCCGATAGGTGAGCTTTAAGAGCAAAGCGCAATTGCAGCACTAAAGAAGCCTTCACTCTGGAGGAACAAAGTATGATCAAGAGATTTTCTGAAAGAGGCTATTTGAATAAAATAATCCTAGATGCTCAGAAAGCTGTAGGCAAACGTTCAAGAGAATCGTTACTACAGCCTAAAACTCAGGATTTACAGAGTGAGAATGAGAACAAGACACGTTTCATTACCACCTATAGTAGCCAAGCTGGTATGCTCAGAAAAAGTCTCATCAAATTCTGGCCTTTACTTCATAGTGACCCAGATTTAACTAAATATGTCAATGACTCACCCCAAATTTCTTTTAGGAGGGCAAGGTCCCTAAAAGATCAATTATGTAGTGCAGTGATCGCCAAAAAAACAAAAATTTCAGGTGTACAAGGTTTTTTTACTTGCAGGAATTGCAAAGCTTGCAAAAATAGCCGGAATTTAAAGAAAGTCCAATTAACACCCACATCAGAGACTTTCATAATAAAAGAACATACTTCCTGTACAAGTGACTATGCAGTATATGCACTGTTTTGTCCGTGTAACAAGGCCTATATAGGCAGTACCATCAAGCAAGCAAAAGTAAGGGTGCTCGAGCATTTACGTGCTATCAGCAATATGGATAAGACATATCCTATAGCTCGCCATTTTCATCGCCACCATAACCAAAATGCGAATCTATTAAGCTTTTGTGTTTTATGTACAGTGAAATTTAATGAGAGAGGCGGAAACCGTTTGCAAAACCTACGCAGATTAGAATCCAGAATGATTATTCAGCACAAAACCATGACCCCGGGAGGTCATAATTGTGACCAAGAAATGGAAGTACACCTAGGATGATACATGAGTAGAATTGTATGTTTCCAGTTTTATATGAGCTATCCGCAGTTGTAGTCTAGTGGGAATCAACTTTGGTAAATGATATACAGTTATTGCCCCAATTGTTTTTAACTTCTCATGTCTTTACTGGTGAGATGTGAATGGTTTTAGAATTTTCTAAATTGATAGTCACAGGTTTGCATATTTCTTTTTCCTTTTTTATAGGGACGATTATTTCAAAAAACAGAAATTACTTCATACTGAATGGAAGCTCCAGTTCGGATAAGTTGTAACAGAAGTATTGGACGTAAACACCTAATGGACCCTAATGCCACTATGGCTATTATGCATTAGTATAGAGCCATTACATGTGATTGCATCTATTAGCCCACTTGGGCGACATTTGTTATTTATGTGATTCATTTAACACAACATATAACAGCTGATGTTGGGACAATAGAATGGACTTTGCCCACAAGGGAATGGTTTCAGTTTATTATTTCTTTACCTTATTAATCGCAATGCATTACAAAATTGATTTGCCCACTGGGGCGTGACTTCATATGATTCAGTCAATGTACATGATTTGGGACAGTCCGATGATATAGGAATGCAATGAGCTTTGAGTCCGTCATTTATTTTTATGGCCAACAATGTTGAAGTTCAATCTACGAGTTTAACCCTCGCTAATTTACATTGTTTATAAACGGCTCAAGAAGAAAAAGTATGATTTTTCTTTGTTACCCAATGAATTTATATCGTCCACTTTGAAAGTTTGTTTGTGCTTGCAGCACGATAAGTATTTTGTTTATTTTTAGTCAAAACCATTGTGACTATGACTATATCATGTGTATACCCACCAATCAGCATTCACTGACTCGTGACTAAGGAGAGGAGCCCCGAAACGCGTCGAGTGACTAATGTTTTGCTGCTACTTACGTTAAATAAATGAATCCTTAAAATACGCCGGTTGGAGTCCGTACTTCATACTGTCCTTGGATTGTAGGACGGTAGTGTGAACGTTTTTGGATAATTTGGGCTCGCTGCCCTGTACGGACCGCTGTTGTAAGTGGAGGGGTCCCAGCGAGGTGCGGCGGCTGCTTGCACAAAGTGAAGGATATATATATATATATATATATATATATATATATATATATATATATATATATATATATATATATATATATGCGGTATGTTGACGCCCAAAAACATTGCAATATAGCCAAATAGACGAAGCGAGACCCAGAAGTTGGTGCAATTTATTTATTCTTTAGCCCAACACCAATCTGCCATGACGCGTTTCGGATTAACGAAGCCTTGACCACATGACACGTCATGGGGGCTGGCATACCCTTTTTAAAGTGCAAAGCGCCGTTACATAATAGACATAGTAGAATTACTAACACAATTGGCATATAATGTGTAAAAAGACTTTCAATAGAGGTTGCTATTTGATTACTACATTTATATAAATATATAAATATATAAATTACAACCTCTAAGTACTGATGCACAAAATCAGGTAAAAATACAGAAGCAATTTAGAATAATAATAAAACATATAAATACATAAAATGTTTTAAAATATAAATATTCCCGTTCATTGCCAAAGATCAACCTAAAACATCGTATCACCTATATTTAGTGTACTATATACCCAACCGTATGCCAATAACAGCAACAGGGGCAATAAGTACTTTACTTGTATTATATGACAATACCTAGAAATGTTTCTTTCATTAGTATTGGAGGTAACTGTTGATAAAGCCCAAGTGGGCTAAAGATGTTATATTTGCAAAGTTTATCATTGTGCAAAATACAATAAAGTGCATAATTAGTAACGGTTCAAAAAATCGTGCTACCAGTGAAGTTCAAATAGTAAACAGATGACAATTTATCATGTTTATATATTCGTGTAGAGGGCAAGGGTTATAGTTCATTAATTAATTTTAAGATGCATAGCTTCAAGTTCATAGTATCAGTAAAATACAAAGATAATACTGCCTTTTAGAGGTAAGTGTGACAGTCTTCACTAGTGTTGAGTCCATTAGGCATTTTGGTATCGAGCATAATGATATGTCTAGTTTCTAATTTCCGCAAAAGGGATTCTCTGTCTCCACCCCTTCTCTGTGGAGGTACGGTATCAATCACAAAATACAGTAACCCAGAGGCAATTTTCCCGTGTACTTGCTCGAAGTGTCTAGCTACGGTATAGGATGAATCTGCATTTGTGATGGCCCTTAAGTGTTGCAAGACACGTTTGTACACCTGTGGTCTGGTACTCCCTACATATCTGAGACCACAAGGACATTCTAAAACATAGACAGCATATTCCGACTTTTCAAATATTGTATGTTTATTGATTGTTCTTTCTGTTGTTTTTTTTTATTTAAGTAGCAACATGTAGGTACCAATGCAGAGTCTAAAATGTAATATACACCATCTCCTTTGTAGATATCTTGCATGTTGTTTCAGAAGTTATTGTGGTATATGGAATTCATATCATAGTCTGTCAGGAAAGCAGAAACAATATGGAGGCAGGAGATGATAAAGAGATGTTAAATACACATTGGAGATAATATAGTTGGAGAAAGGAAGTAACTATGAGCAAACCTACTATGTAACACAAAAAAGTTGCACAGTATATTTTAAGTCTCACTTTATATTATATCTTTTTGGGTACTATTTCATAATTTTCATATAAAAAAGAATAATGTCTCAAACAATTTTAACTTTTTAAATTTAAATTTATTGTTGCGATTTTTCAAAATCTAAAAGAATTTGCAACATGAATTCATTTGGTATGTCCTCCTTTTCATTCCATGATTCAATTTCTTCAACACATTTAATCAAGTCTTGGTCTACAGTGTCATCCAAAAAGTCTATTTCTTCTTTGTCTTCTTTAGGATTGTTTTCCATATTTATTTGAAATGAAATATTATTTTCATTTTGTTGTGCTTCCATTTTCTTGCTGTAAATTGCATAAAAAATAAATATATCAGTAGAGATAGGGCTCTATTGGGTTTAAGTTCAGACAGGTACTTGTGAGTTTTTAGCAGTGAAGTTATCTTTGAGCAGTGTATGGTTTCAGGCAGGAAGTAGAACTATTAAAAAGTGCCTGTGATGAAGCCTAAGTAAATTCATAATTATACCACAGAAGCCTAACTCAATCAATAATTTAAATAAATAAGCATTTCTCAATGTCTAACTCTTATTGAGGGACAGTATATAACTATCTGAAAACGTTTTCCCAAATTAACTTAAAGTGCATAACATAGTTCTCCTTTCAAATTAACAACTTACCTTCTTCAAAGTAGTTGAAGTTTTCTGTCAAATTCTTTTCCAAATGTACCTTAGGCAGTGTTAGTCAAAATGGCTGTGTTTTTCTCTCATTTTTTATATATATTCATGTACTTAACCAATCAAATGTCAGCACATAAAAGTACAAAATGTAAGTAACATTTTAATTGGTTGAAAATTCAAACAGTTTTGTCATGTAATTTACCTCAGGATATTTAGACAGGGCTACATCCCAAATGGCTCAATGGAATACCACCAAATTTGGGTAAATGGTAGGGACTGCTATGTAGTAGGGCCTATTCTATATTTGATGAAAGTGTCTCCAGTGGTTTTTCTGTAAATTACTTTCCCACCTTTTTTTAGCGAGCGCTTACCGGTGCGCGCCCCGGTACGCGTACCGGCAGCGTTACGGGAGTCCTTCATTTTGTGTTTCGGTAGAATTGAGACACAAGATGGAGGGCAAACAATGTTGGGAATGGGTAGAAGGGGGCACGGTAGACACTTCCTGACCCTCTAGGTTTTCTGAGGGGGGCTTAGGACGCTCATATAGGCAAAAAATAAATAAAAAAAAAAAAAAAAATTTGCGGGGGAGCGCCCGGTACGCGCACCGGTAAGCGTACCGGGGAGCGTACTTTGGTGAAAAATAGTGAAAAAAGTTAGAAAAAGATAAACGTTTTGAATGATCAGAGGTAGGGTAGCTCTGAAAAGAGCTTTTGGGTTCTGTGGCCGATTTAGGTACCTACAAGTAGGTTCCAATGCACAGTCTTAAATTCAGGAGGAATATTCTATTCCCCTCATATGAGAAGTGCACACCATCTCCTCTGTAGATGTCTTGCATGTTGTAACGCATGTTGGAATCAATTGGTGACATCTCAATCCTCTCTGGCCAATCTAGTTGAATTCCACATTTTGTAAATTGAGGTTATGTACATTTCTGTTATCAGCATACCTGTGAGCCCAGTGGATGTAACTATAAAAAACTGTATACATAAAAAAATTATATTAAATACATATAAAATATATTTTTCCTTTAAAAGAAGAATACATTTTACAGCTTTTGATACTTGCTATTAAAAACCATTGAAATTCACTGAAAAAACCATAGGTCATATACCATATATAGTTAGGAATTAGCATTTACAAAACCTTGAAAATTCACTGAAAAAACCATAGGTTATAGACCATATATGGTTAGGAATTAGCATTTACAAAACCTTGAAAATTCACTGAAAAAACCATAGGTTATAGACCATATATAGTTAGGAATTAGCATTTACAAAACCTTATTTTACTCACACAAAACCATTGAAATTCGCATATATAGTTAGTTGCACTAACTATATATCGCGCACCCGCAATCCACTGCTGATGATGTCACATATTACATCATTCATGACATGGTCAGTGATATCACTGATGACATCACTGATGACAACTCAAATGACATCACTGATGACAACATCCAGTTACTGTATGTTTCTGTAAAGTTACAATATGTCTTACATATTGAAGAATGAGTGGATGTATAAGTGTCTGGATGAAGGATTTAGTAGGTGCATGACTGACTTTATGAGAGAGTGATTAAATGTGTCTCACTGAGTGCATGGGTTAGTGACTAAACTGTCTTAATTTGTGCATCATTATATCTGTTGTTCTGTAAACTGCTGCATGTGTTGATCAGTAGCTATATGAATAACTATATGGGTTATTGATTGGTTGCTCAAGTATTTGTATGGGATAGTGAGTGTGTGTGTGGGTGGCTGGGAGGTGTGTGACTATGTGCATAGATGAGTGAGCAGTTGATTCACTAGATGTATGGGTTCAAAACTGCATGTGGAAACAGCTGTATGGGTGGTTGACTGTGTGCATGTGTGTATTGGTGAGTGAATGGATATCTCAGTGCTACATGTCAAAGTAAGTACATATGTAAAACACAGTACATGTGAGAGTTGACATATATAAATAATTGTGTATAAGAGCCAGTGAATGTGTGAGTGGCTGTATGGTTCATTGTAAACTTGTAACAGTGATTGTATAAGAGAGTAAATATGTGTTAGAATATGTTTGAATAAGTAAGGTGTGTATAACTGTATAGTTGAGGAAATGGAGGTGTGATTGATTCGTTGCCTGACTGACTAGGTGTATGAGTAACTCCATGGATGAGTGACAGTCTGTGAGTGTCTGTTTACCCTGAGTGTATCTAAGGATATATTAGAGTCTGAAGATGTTCATCGTATTATCACATGAATGATGTCATCAGTGATGTTATCAGTGATGTCATTTGAGTTGTCATCAGTGATGTCATCAGTGATATCACTGACCATGTCATGAATGATGTAATATGTGACATCATCATCAGTGGATTGCGGGTGCGCGATATATAGTTAGTGCAACTAACTATATATGCGAATTTCAATGGTTTTGTGTGAGTAAAATATATATATATATATATATATATAACGCGTTTTTAACATTGAGTTTTCCATAGGGCGTTTGGCCTCACTTTTAGCTCGAACGGCTGAATGGATTTGCACGAAACTTGGCAAAATTGTAGGGACTGTTAGCCCTATGTGCCTTTTCTGGGTCTCAATATATGTGCTCCAGTGGATTTTGAGAAATTAACGTTTTAAAAAACAGATATATCTGTGACAGCGTCCCGGGTAACGCTCCGGTTCGCGTACTTTTCACGTAACGGAGCTTTGCGAAGCGAAGCTGATTGGCTCTCCGGTGTCTGTCAACATTCTAAACAGTCCGGAGCGGCCACCATCTTGTCTCTCGGTAGGATCGAGAGACAAGAGGAGACCAAAACGAAGGGGCAAATGACCATAAGGGGGCATAGTAGATCCTCCCTGACCCCCTAGGTTTGTATGGCTGAGATACCCGCCACCCCCTCTCAACACAATCCCCAAGGATGGGAAACCGGAAACAGTTCTGAAGTCTTTGGAAGACGGGAGGGAGTAACCCCCCCGGCCGTATTTATTAAAATATGAAACAAAATTAAAACATTAAATAGACAGTTTCATATTATGTACAATTTCATTACCACATTGCGATGTTTGGCTAACCTTAACAGATTCTCTAATACAAAGGTTCTCCTAGCCGAACTAACATCCTGCAAAACATTTACTTGAAATTTGAAATTGTACATCCTAACGTTTAAGGGCCAACGGCAAGGTCGTAACCGGTGTTAAGATCCCTAACCCAGAAATATCGCCCTCACTTGTGAGGGGCGGCCCAGAGGCGTACCTCAAGTGCAATTACCAATTTCCCTTGACTTGACGGGGGCCCCAATAAAACTCGACGCCACTTAGAGGTCGTACGAGGACTCGTGTGAGGTATCTAGAAGGTCGCGTAGACCCCCCCCCAAACCCCACACAACTTACCATATCTGCCGTCGCAGACGTCCTGGCCCCGGGAAATTCCCCAGGAGGGGGCTGTAACCCCTCCTACCCAGGAAGGGGCCTTGACCGCCTTTCCTCTTCTTTCGGCGACCCATCCTTAGAAGGGCCGCCTCCCCGTTGAGGGGCCAATGGCCACCTCCCCCGAGCGCTCCCATCCGTGCTGGGTGACGCCCACTCATAGGGATCTTCCAATTAGTGCTCACCGATCATGACCTTACCGCCACAGGCCGGATAGTTGACCGGCTATCCGGACCCCCCACACACTCCTACCTAAAGGTCATGGTGTAACGTTTTTAGCCATGCTAAGAAGTCTCCTATGAGTAACTCATTCCCCACCCGAGACAAATGCACTCCATCCCCCAAATACATACTGTCATCATTAATACACCCATGTGAAATAGCATGCAGTGTCTTGGAACGGAACAACCTACTCACTTTGTTATTAAGCTTCCTAACAGAATGATTTAAAGCAGGAACCGAAATAGCCCCCCGCCACACTTTACGTGGGATCATATGGGACCACGCAATTGTGCACCCTGGAACTCTCCTCGCTAACCAACTTACAGTGGACAGCATCGCCTCAAGAAGAAGTCGTCTACCAGTGGTGACCAAATCATTACCCCCAAGATGTACTATCACTACCGACGGCGGTGACCTCGTCCGCCCTAGCAAACCCTCAAAAAATGATTGAAACTGGTCAATACAGAGACCGCCTCTTCCGTAGAAGGACACACTGTACCCGTATTCCCCAGCTACGTGAATCATATCACCTGCCTTGAATACGTCTGCGGCACGTCTCACGTATGAGTGGCCCACAACCCACACCTCCTTTTTCACAGCCGGTGATGTCTGACCGCTGGCCCGGTGTAGGGTCGACTGCAAAGTCCGCCCCGCCTCGTAGGCTTGCGCAACTGAAAACCAAACAAAAACAAGAAGCGTGAGTACATTGCTACAGCTTCACAACATGTGCAACCGCACATACCTTTTATAACAATTGGAGGACCAACGCCCCACCCGTTTAATTTGTTCAACATCCAGACCCCTGGCTGTAGCTTCTGTAGCAGCCCCTATCCGAAAGGAATGGGTCCCAAACTCGCCCGGGTTCAAGCCCGCAGCGGCAATTGACATCGCAAGCACCCGCTGAAACTGAAACTTTGTCAGTGGGGTGGCGTCAGCGTGTCTCAACAAGGTCCCCCCCCATGATGCCACCCTTCGTGCTAAATAATCTTCTAGACACCTTACAGGGCACATGGAGGACCCGGGAATCCTGCGTATGATGACGCAGTCACCCATCCCACTTTGATCGGTCTTGGACCTGACAAATGAGACCGTCATCGTCTCCCCTCTGATCTGGACGTGCTCCTGGCACAATCCTCCTGTCACATCCTGCTTATTCCTCGCCACTAATTCGCTTACCCGCATAGCCCCATGGAATGCCAGCGTAAAAGCGGCTCGGAATAACACTGTCTCAAACTGAGATGAACACGTAGCAGGGAGTCTGGATAGTAACTGGGCCAGCCTATCCAAACCTATCGGGCGCCTCTCATCTATTCTGCGACCCTCAAGGCGTTGCCACCCCCGCAGCGCTTTCTGTACAACGAAAGACGCTGTCGGGTCATGGATCCCGTGAGCCCTAGCAACAAAGGAAATGGCAGCCCGATGCCTCTGAGCCGTGGCCACCGATTTCCCGACCCGATGTAAGGACATCAGAAAATCCACCACCCACTCTTCCTGGCCCCAAAGCTCTTCCCTATCAGTCCCCAAAAAGGCCAAATAGGACCGGAACGCCCCTTCATATGCCTTCCTCGTCCTGGGTGCTAAACTCTCTCCCACGAGGTTACGAAGTTCGGGGCACCGAGAGACCAGAGAGCTTCGGGAAAGGGTGCCGGCTCCGGGTCCGCTGTGGGAAGGAAACCCCAGAAAGCCTGCATACGAAAACGAGACAGTGCATCAGCCGCCTGGTTCATTACCCCTGGGACATGTCTTGCTCTGAATAGCACATTCAATTGCATACAAAGTAAAACAATTTCCTTGAGCAGTCTCAAAATCCATTTGCATCGTGCTGCCTGACTATTGATACACTCGACCACGGTCATATTGTCAGACCAAAATACCACCGAGTGATCTTTGAACCCTTCGGGCCAAGTTCTCAGGGCCACTAAAATGGGAAAAAGTTCCAGGAAAGCAATGTTACTTGTCAGTCCACTGTCATGCCACCATGCCGGCCACTTTTGTGCAGACCATCTTGTGCCGAATATGGCCCGAAACCTATGCTCCCTGCCGAATCTGTCCACAGCCCCAGCTCCTCAGAGGACACGGCTGGTTTGTTCCAGACGACTCGACCATTGAAATCCGCCAGAAATGCCAACCAAATGCGCATGTCCTGGCGGACCTCTGCCGAGAGCCTTGTGCGATGATGGCACTCCTTCAGGCCGACCATGGCTTGAGCGATCGAACGGGAAAAGGGGCGGGCCATTGGTATGACCCTCAGGGCAAAATTCAACTGGCCAACTAACTGCTGTAATTGATGCAGCTTAACCTTAGGTCCCCTTATACACATCTGTAGGGATGTCATGAACTTCAACACTTTGTCAGCTGGTAAACGAAAACAACCTTCTGCGGAGTCTAACTCGATCCCCAGAAACTCGAGGCAAGTGGAAGGCCCCACAGTCTTACCTGGTGCCAATGGCACGCCAAACTGATTCATCAAGACACAAAACTGTGCCAAAGCTTGCCCACATTCAGGGTCCCCGGCTGCCCCCAGGAACAAAAAATCATCAAGGTAATGCATCACATTCCGGAAACCCGTCTTCCTTGTGAAGACCCATTGTAGAAAACTACTGAATCTTTCGAAATAGGCACAAGATATAGAGCACCCCATCGGCATACACCTATCCATGTAATAATGACCCTGAAACATGAAACCTAAGAGACGCTGATCGTCTGGATGTACCGGGAGCAACCGGAACGCTGACTCGATATCAGATTTTGCCATCAGCGCCCCGGGCCCCAGGCGATTCAAAATGGCGACGGCCTCATCGAAGGATGCGTACCGCACCGAACACACTTCCGGGTCTATCGCTTCGTTTACGGAAAGACCACGTGGGGCTGATAAATTATGGATCAGCCGAAACTCACCCGGGTCCTTCTTTGGGACCACACCTAAAGGGGAACAAACAAAATTAGGAACCGGTGGTACACTAAACGGACCGGCGACTCGACCTCGAGTAACCTCCTTCCTGATCTTATCTTGTACCACAGTCGGATGCTGAAAGACCGATAGCTGATTTTTACATTTCGTTGCACCTTGAAAGTCCCCCACTGGGATGCGGAAACCATAAGAAAACCCGTTCCGCAGCACCCCAGCAGAAGCACGATCCGGGTATTCACTGAGCCACGGAATCATTGCCAAGGTATCAATCGGGGTAGGTAAAGGCGCCCCTCGGACTATGTTAGACCTGTTTGGCGCCTCCTCTACCCCCGTTATCACCCGTTTTGGCTCTGCACGTGGACTCAGGATGGGATGATTGGCCACACCCACTACATTCGTGTCTAAATTTGCACGATCCCTGGGGCCTAGTACATTTACCCCTGTTGAAGTTCCAACAAACCCCCCTTTTTCCTGTGTTACCGGCAGGCTTCGAGTAATTATCTGTACCCGCCCCTGACCGAAAGGGCGTCCCCGCATACTGGCGGGAAGATTCGCCAACGATACTCTCCACTAATGGCAATTTTAACATACCAGTCTCCTTCATTTTGGACCATGACACAGAATCATAACAATCCCATGTTAAGTTTTTATCATGTTCTTTAGCTTTTCTAAACAGGTTATCATAGCAGAACCAATGATTCCCCTCGTGTGATACCGAGTACCCCATGATTCGTGACTGATAAATCGGCAATTCGGGTAACAGATCGGGCCTTCGCTCCCCCAAGATCGATGTAAAAACCCCCCACGCTTGGCCCCAATTGCCAATGTTTTCATTTACCTTGAAGGCGGCCATTTTTGCGCGCCAAACACTCGGATGCATAAGCTCCTTCTGGCCCTTGACATGCTCCATCTCATAGTGATCAGTAAGCAACGAGAATATGTTTACGTACTCCCCTGCCCATATCTTTTCCTTAATAGCCAAAGGAACATGCTGACCCAATTTTTCCCTACGAGAGGGTGCCGACTCATCCCTCGCAATCGGCAATGGCCGCTTACCTGCACCGGACGTTGTCTCTGCTACTGAACCCGTCCCCTGTGGCTTCTCTACTGCTGCAGCCGGCGTGGACACCTTCGCTGCTTCCCGTGACTCGCGCAGTTGCTTCATTAGCTCCTGCGCGTCGACAGCCGTGGCGCCCTCGCTACCTTTTCCCAACCACGCTGCCAATTGTGCAGCCAGCTCGGGCGGCATATTTTCCTCGGACACGGGGGTGACCACAACGGGAATCGGATTCCCTTCCTTCGGCACGGGAGTTGGTGCCTCGAGAGGGGCACTGGGACCCGGGATGTCTTCTCCCGCTGCTCCCCTCTTGGGCCTCTTGTTTTTCCCTCCCGGGGCTGCTCCCGCCAAAGGACGTTTCGGTCCCCCTTCCTCGTTCTTATCCATTCGCCTCTTTAGTTCGGTCATCTCCTTCATGAGAACGCGCAGCATCTGTTCGGTAGTCATGCGCTTTCCCGCCTTCTTCGGCATTCTCCAACAGAGTATCTGCAAAACAAACAAGAACGATTACAACGTTCAAAATTGGCTCTTCGTTCCGTCTCGAGCTCACGTGCAGCGAGGAGGTGCAGCTTCAGAGCACAGGAACAAGAGGATGCCTTCGGATCTTGCTTCTCCTTTTATCCGTCTTCAGGGCGGGCGTAAACCCGCCCCTGCCTGCCCCAAGGGCGTGGCCAGCCGCGTCAGTGTCTAGGCCAACCCACTCTAGGGCGGGAAAAGGCGCGCCCCGGCTACGCCGCTTCGGGCATACCAGCCGAGACTCGCCTCCCGCCCAAGATGGCTTCCCGGGGGGATCGTGGTACTCTGCCATACGTTCGGGGGGACCGAGTGGTCGCCCCTTTCCAATGTGGAGGCTTTAAAAGGGCCCGCAGGGCAAAAAAAAAAAAAATCGTTTTTTTTCGTGGGGTGCGCCCAGTACGGGCACCGGAAAGCGAACCGGGGAGTGTACTATAAGGAAACAAGAATGATAGACTTTCAAAATATTGTTTGTTTATTGATTGTTCATTTTGTTGTTTTTTTTTGTTTATTTTTATTTACGTAGCAACATGTAGGTACCAATGCAGAGTCTAAAAATAAAAATACATTGTTTCCTTTGTAGATATCTTGCAGGTTGTTTCAGAAGTTATTGAGGTATATGGAATTCATAGCGTAGTCTGTCAGGAAAGTAGAAACACCATGGAGGCAGGAGATGATAAAGAGATGTTAAATACACATTGGAGATGATATAGTGGAAGAAAGGAAGTAACTATGAGCAAACTTAAAGTTGCACGGTATATTTAAAGTCTGATTTTACATTAAAATCAATTTGCTACTAGTTTTAAAAATACATATAAAAATGAATAATGTCTCAAACAATTTTTGAATTATTATATATAAATTTATTATTCTGATTTATTTTTAAAATTAAAAAGAACTTCTAATAATTCTTGGTCAGATTTTGACTCATTTTCAATTAACAAATCCACAGCTTCAACACATTGCAGAAGTTCTATGTCCATTGATTGATCAAAGAATTCTGAATCATTTTCTTTGTCTTGGTTGCATTCTGCAATTTCCATGTTATTTTTCTGCTCTCTTTCCATTTTGTATGCTGTAAAATGAATTTTAAAAAAATATATCAGTACAGATAGGGAACTGTTGGGTTTAAGTACAGACAGGTAGTTTGGTTTTTTAAACAGTGATTTTTTCGTTGGGCAGTGTATGGTATCAAACTGGAAGTAGAAATATGAAAAAATTTATGAAATAAACTCTAAGTCAATTCTTAATTATACAAGACAAGTCTAACTCCATCCATAACTAAAACAGAGAAGTCTATTTTATTCTATAAGTATTACAGAGGGATAGTATATAACTATCAGAAAATGTTTTCCTAATTAGCTTACAGTGCAGAACATACTTCAGTTTTTAAAATAACATCTTACCTTTCAAATAGAACTTCAAGTTATCAGTTGAAATGTACTTGATATGTACTTCAAGAAGTAGTAGTCAAAATGGCTGTGTTTCTCTCTCTTTCTTTATATATATTCAGGTACATAACCAATCAAATGTCATGATATAATAGTAGAAATTGAAAGTAACATTTTAATTGGTTGTCAATTCCAACACTTCAAATGTGTTTTGTGAAGTAATTTACCTCAGGGAATTTAGAGACTTCTACATGCTAAATGGCTAAATGGAATTCCAACCAAATTTGTGAAAATGGTAGGGATTGGTATGTAGTATGAGTTAATGTTTAATTGGTGAAAGTGTCTTCTGTGTTTTTTTTGTAAATTACTTTCCCACCTTTTTTGAGCGAGTGCATGTCAGTGCGTGTCCCGGTACGCGAACCTGCAGCGTTACGGGAGTCCTCCATTTTGTGTTTCGGTAGAATTGAGATACAAGATGGAGGGTAAATAATGTTCAGAATGGGTAGAAGGGGGCACTTTAGACGTATCCTGACCCCCTAGGTTTTCTGAGGGTGGCTGAGGAGGCTCATATATGTCGGGAAAAAAAATTTGAATTTTTCGCGCTGTTAGCTGCCGGTACGCGAACCGGGTAGCGAACCGGGAAGCGAACATAAGTGAAAATTAGTGAAAAAAGGTACATTCGAAATTTCAAAAGAGTAATTAAAGTTAAGGTAGCTCTGAAAAGAGCTTTTGCGTTCTGTGTAAGTTCTAGGTACTTATAAGTAGGTACCAATACACAGTCTTAAATTTTGTATGAAAACTCTGTTCCCCTCATCTGAGAAGTGCACGCCATCTTCTCTGTAGATATCTTGCATGTAATAACGCAAGTTATTGTTGTAGATGGAGCCCATTCCATGGTCTCTCATGTAAGCTGAAACAGACTTATTTACATGCTTCCTCGATTTCTCAGTTTGTGGACAAAATTGATTGGACCCCCTCCATTTTTGTCTTTGGCATATATTGGAATATACCAAGGCAGTTTGAGGAAAAAGTGTCATCAATTGCTCAAAGGTGTCTTTTAAGAGCATTTCCAGACCTACCCCAGTCAAAGTGCCCAAATCATTTCCTCCACAGTGCACTATTATGAGGTCAGGGTTTGGCAAATGTAAAAAGGTTTTCACCAATGGTATCAATTGGTGACATTTCAATCCTCTTCGGCCAATCCATTTGATTTCCACATTTTGTAAATTGAGGTTGTGTAAATTTCTGTTATCAGCATACCTGTGAGCCCAGTGGATGAAGCTATTTCCAAGAATCCAGACTGAAAACACGGCTAGAGGAGTTTTTGCTGCAGTCAGATGAAGTGTGGGAATGAAATGGCAGTTGAAAGAGTGAAGTTTGTAATGAAAAAAACTGTGGAGTTTGAGTGCAAATGATTCATTTGTAATGATTGGTGGATTTCCATTGCTGAAAACAGAAAGTTAGGGTGCATGGATGTGTTCTTTGAAAGATGTAATTTGAATGGTTAATAAAAAATGATGTTATGAAAGATTGCAGTGGATTAGCAGGTGTACTGAGAGTTCAGAGTACATTTGAAACATTGTTGTGTGAACTTGTAAACATGAGAGGTCTGGCAGGCGGTAGTTGCTATGGAAAAAGGGCAGAAAGGGCAGAGGGGGGAAGGGTGTTGATTTGAAAATAGTGAGGGAAGAGTTTTGATTGGCTGACATGAGAGATATGTGTGATGAATATCAGCATTTCAGTGCCTTTGTTGGTTCCAGCCTCTGGAGTGCATACCTTTTATTCTGCTAAAGAAAAATTGGTGTGTTTCTGAGACTGTTTTGAAATTCAAAAAGCATTTGTTAAGGTGAGTTATCGTTTCTTTATTTTAGATAAAGACTACTATGCTTTTTGCGTAAATAAGAAAGCCAGCTGTGTATTTAAAATGATGTTTTGAGTCAAGTGTTTGCATTATGCTTTCAAAGAAGATTTTGCATTCTTTTACCAATTGTAATTGCAGATAATGTAAAGTATTAGTTCTGACAAGGTGTGGTTGTACATAGGAGCTGTGCTGTGTTTTCAAATTATGATCAGAAAATCGTTTTTAAGGAAAAGGAATGCTTTAAAAAATTATGAGAATTTATTTACTTGTGATGTGACTCCTGCAATGCGTCGTTTTTGCGGAACAGATGCATGATGCATTTGTGTTGTTATTGCCCCATGCTGCTCTACAGTGTACATGTTAAAAGTGATGCATAAGTGTTGCACGGGCATTGTAAATACACCCCTATGTGTGCTTAGCCATTTCAAGTCACTTCCCCCTGGTTCAAGGGCCTTGTAAATACGTCCCCATGTGTATTTGGTCATTTGTAGTCACTTTCCCCGTGGTGCAAGGTCCTTGTAAATACGCCCCCATGTGTGCTTGATAAATTTTGATTTTGATTGTTTGGGTTACATAGCCATGTTAAAAGTGATTGAAAAAAAGGTGCAAGGACCTTAAAAAAACGTTTTCATGTGTATTAGGGCATTTTAAGTCAGTTCCCCATGAATGTAGGTATATAATTGTTTTACAAAAAAGGTTTAAAAACGTTTTTTGAAATCAATTAGGTTTCTTGATATGTACTGCTAGTGTTTCATAGGTTGTTTGGGGCATATTTACAAGGCCTTTGAGTCCCTTTGATGTAATTTTTCCAATTTTAATTTAAGACATTTCCCCTGGAGCAAGGTCCTTGTAAATACGCTCCCATGTGTGATTGGGTAATTTAAGTATTGATAGGGTGTGCTTCTACATAGGACGTAGACTACATCTGCATAATGAGATAAGTAAGCTGAAGAAATACAGGTGATGTGATTGTTAAATGTGCAAAAATATTTTCACGTTTTTCAATTATATCACTTGTGTTTCCTAACATTACGAATCACATTGTGCAGATGATGTTTAGTTGTGTTCAGGGAGATAGAGGAGGTCTGGCCTTTGTTCAAGAGTGCAGTGGACATGATTCACTTCATTGGTAGGCCTGTACATGTATTATTACCTCTGTACTCTTCAACAAGTCTAAATTTAATCTGCAACCCTGAGTAGGCCTCACCTCAAACAAACTTCTAGATAGTCCACACCTTATCGTCATCCTGAATCAATCATTTAAAGTGTTAGGGGCAGATTTATGATGGTTGTGCGCCTATTTTGTGCTGCTGTTGTGTCACTTTTATAATGCAGTAGTGATTTACAAGATGCACCATGTTGCAAGATAGCAGCCGCGGGTCGTGGAGGGAGTTACGGTGGGGCAGGGAGGCGGGGAGGGGGAGGGGCAGGGTGGAGGGACCTAAACACTGGCATATGTATTATTGCAGGTAAGTACACAATTTAATGTGCGTCAAGTTTCATGTGGGCTTTTTGTTGCAGGGTGGGCAGTCATTTGCATGAAAGCCCTGTAATACTATCACTATCACAGTAACATTAAGAAGATTTCACTGAATCATCTCTATAGCATTGCTGAATCAAATCCTTACTGTTATTGATTTACTGTTTGGTAATAGTGGTTAATAACATTTTTTAATATATTTTACCACAGATTCAACTGCAGATTATTTAGAAATTAGACAATGCCGTCTAAGGATAGAATCCGAAAGGCTACAAAACGTCAAAGACAGCAGATTACTAAATGCTTGCAGCAGTCCTCTACATTAAAATCACCTCAACGCACTAAGAAAGCTCCGGGTAAGAGAACGAAATCATTCCTTAGAAACATTTGTAGGAACAAAAGTATAACTACAGAACAAGTTTTAGTCCAGAAAAAGAGAGCCAATTTAAATGGAAAGGAAAGGCCCGTCAAAAAAGTTTCTGCTAGAGCAGGAGATAACTCTGTGCATGGCAATAGAAGGGAAAATACATTCAGGGACATTCGTAGGCGAATGTTCCGCAACAGGGTAATTGTCAATTTGCTAAAACAATTTAAGAAAGGCCAACAGAAAGTGGCATTTTATAAGAAAAAGAAAAATGTAGAGAAAATTATTGATCAGGCTTTCGAAATTAAGCGAACGTTATTTATTTTGGTAATTAATAGAATTAGGAAACTAAACATGGTAATCTATGTTTTCAAATCAAATAGTAGATGGAAAAGAGAAGTTAATCGAAATAATTTTTGTGAAGTTTTCTTAGGAGAATGGATGCATATTTCAAATAGTGAGGCATTTTTTAATGAGGAGAGTTATTTTCAGGATAATGATTTGGTGCATGCAGTTGACAGCAGTGGTCGAGCATATGAGGTAAAAGATGGTCGTCCGGTTGAAAAAGAAATACTTGTGTCTGCAGATGCAGAAGAGGTGTTAAGTGATGAGGTTTTAGGGAGACGTCCTAAGGGACCAGTGTACACCTGGAAGTGTAGTTCTATTTGCAGTGTGCGACAGGATTCCATCAATTTGCTTTGTGATTTTATACGGACATTTAATAAGAAAAGTTTAAAACAAAAAATAAAGTTGTTGCAAGAATTAGATCCTTGCAGAGTGAGACAAGTGACAGGTTTGCATGGTCATTCACTGGCTTGTCTTTCTAGGAGAGTATGCCAGAGTGTTTTTCATCATTTCAGGATGCTAGCAGTGCATCATAATAAAGTGAGGAAATTAGTTAGAATGTTGTATTATGCTAAGAGTCCAGCAATTATGCTTAAACAATTAAGCAGAGCTCTTTTGCATGGTTCTGAAGTAGATGTGAAGAATATTTGTCAAGAAATTGAGTTCTGTTACTTTGCTGGTAAAGAGAACAATGTTAAAATTGAACCACTAGAAGAAGGTAATGTGGAAGACAGTGTACAGATTTTCAGTACACATAAGTTTCACAAGGAAATGTCCACGTTTATGGTGAATTCATGTGAGAGGCCTAATTTCACTTGTGTGTGTTGTCGACAGACTTATTATAAGAATCAGACTAAGTTAGTGGATTTATATGCAAAAAGTGATATGGAAAACAATAGTGAATGGAAGGATTTTGTCACATACTTGATGGTGGAAAATTGTTTTGATTTGGGAGCGGACCAACGTATGTGTACTTATTGCTATAACAAATTAAACCAAAACCAGATGCCTGCTAGAGCGGTTTATAATAATCTGGAATTAGTTGGCATTCCTTCTGAATTGAAGGATTTAAATACTTATGAATCTATTTTGATTCAAAGTGTCCATCCCTTCCAGGCTATTGTACGAATGGAGCCAAAGACAGGGAAATTGCCTCCATCAGATTTACAGAGAGGATTAAAGGGAAGAGTTGTTTATTTGCCTTTAGATTTGAAGAAAAACATTAATACAATTGGAGTAGAGAAAGTGGAAGAGGAACCTCTGGTTATCATAGTTAATGGTGTTCCGACAAAGAGTAAGAAAATCTGGCAAGATTTAGTGGATGTTAGGAAAGTCAAAAAGGCAACATTGTATTTGATAAAAAATAATGAGTACTACAAGAATGTATGTGTTGCAGAAGAGGAAGTAAGTGAAGAAGAGGACAGCGATTTGTGTGCTGGACAAATTGAGAAAGTAGAAGCCTCTAAAAAGGAAGAAATATATGAACATTATAGTGTTCATCCTTTGCATTCCAAGGAAGTCATGGGGAATGCTATTGAGTTGTTTCAAATGAAACAAGCCAAAGGGAGTCCCATTAGTGTTTGGGAGGAAAGCTTGGAAGCTCGATGTTTCCCACAGTTATTTCCCACAGGTCGAGGAGGACGATATGATGAGCGACCTGTTCAAATTCTTGCTTCAGAATACCGGACTTTACGATTGTATGCAGAAGATCCTAGGTTTCGTCAATGCATTCCCTATTTATTTCATCTACTGTTTGAAAGTGATCTCTCTGGATTGTCTTATGCAGTGAACCACATCTTGAAAAGTGGTGTACAACTGCGAAATATCTCGGCAAGGGACTTTATGGATAAAGTCAATGTGCAAGACAGTATTTTGGATTCTCACCTGATTAATCTGATGGCATGTCAGCGTGGTACTAATGAGTATTGGCACCGTCGTCATGGTGACTTAAAATGTATGCTGAGGAACTTAGGAACTCCCACATGGTTCCTCACTCTCAGCTGTGCTGAGTATGGCTGGGAAGACTTACTTGAATTTCTACGAGAGGCAAATGGAAACATTGAAAATATCGAATTCAAGACACCCGGAGAACTGTGCTCTTTGGATCCAGTGAATGTATGCAGGTACTTCAATCATAGATTTGAAGCTATGATGTCTTTCATCATGAACAAGAAAATTCCACCGCGAGTCTTGGTCTTGCTGCAACGCGTAATCGAGTTCTGAAACCTGTACGGGAAATTTAGTATTTGGCGGAGAAGGAGCCAAACAGTACAGATATTTTGAAGACCAACATGTTGGATACATATTATCCAAATAGAAGCAGACACCTGGAGAATGTTTGTCTGTATGATGTTCTACAAAATTACGTTTTCAAGAGGAACAGCAAAGAAGATATTGATAAAGGAGTGTATGCTGTAATTGTAAGTGAGGGATGTCTGGTCAAGCAAAGAAAATGTAAATTGGTAAATCATCGAAAAATGGATTGCGAATCTCCAGAAAGAAAAGAGTTTTTCTATTTAGCTCTTTTGCAACTTTTCAAGCCTTGGCGTGCAGAAGAGGAACTGCTTGGAGATTTCCTCTGTTACGAAGACTCTTTCAATGCAGCCAAGGAGTCCATCGAATGTCCTGTTTTTCCAAAATATCTAGAAATGTTGAATGCAGAAATCGAGCAGGAAGCAACAATTGCAGCTGAGATTGCTAGAGACAGTTCTCAGGACAGTCAGAGTTCTGTTTCATTGAGTCAGGATCCACTAGGAGAACCAGTTATCGAAAATGAAGCTGCTACAGCCATGATTGAAGTGGAAAGAGCCATGGCACATGCTCAGGAGGATGCGGTTAACTTAGAAGATTTGGAAAGACAACTCAACGTTGAGCAGAGGAAAATATATGACGAAGTTACCAACCAAATTGAGCATGGATTAAGTCATGAGAAGAAAGAGTGCTCATGTACGTCGTTGAAGCCTGTCCGACTGTACGTGAGTGGAGAAGCAGGAACTGGAAAAAGTTTCCTCATTAAAGCAATTTCATGTTATCTGCAGAAAAGGACTGAGTCATCGCTGTCTTGTGTTGTGACTGCTCCAACTGGACTGGCAGCTCATAACATTAAAGGCATTACTTTGCATCGGATACTGATGCTGCCAGTGGAGCATGATAACAAATTACAATACCACAAGTTATCTGGGGATGCTTGTTGTGAAGTATCTAGAGTCTTGAAGAAGATGAAACTTCTTATCATTGACGAAGTAAGCATGGTTTCCAATGTCATGCTTGCCTTTGTGCATTTGAGAATGCAGGAAGTTCTTAAAACAGAGTATGATGTGTTATTCGGTGGCAAACACATTATTGTTTTTGGTGATCTTCTGCAGCTGACACCAGTGAAAGGACAACCAGTGTTTAAACTGCTTACACATGAAGATACCAAGAAGTGCCTAGGGAGCATTGGCAACGTTAACATATGGTTAAACTTCAATTATGCTGAGCTGCGTGAAAATATGCGTCAGGCGAAGGACGAAGATTACAAGAATATTCTACGAGATGTTAGAATCGGGAAAATGACTGAGCGTGGGAAAGAAGCTTTACATGCACGATTACTGTCAAATTTGTATCCAGAAGAAGACGTTCTGCCAGAGGACATTTTTCAGAAAATTTCTGAGAAGAAATCTGGAATATGTTTGATGCCAACTCTTGCAGAATGTTCCATCTTCAACAACAAAATGTTGAATTTAGAAAACCAAGAGATTGTGAAATTGGAAGCTATTGACAGAATAGAGCATATGGGTACAACAATTGTTTTGTCTGAGAATTTGAAAACTAAATTGGATTCATTAGAGAAGACTATATCTAAAACTGCGGGTTTTGAAAAGACTCTGAATGTGTGCTTAAATTGCCGTATCATTTTGAGAAGGAATTTACATGTTGAAAGAGGTCTGGTAAATGGATCAATGGGTAATGTTTTTGATTTTGAGAAATACAGAAGAAGAGATGGAATTGAATTTTTAAAAATTAAATTTGATGGCATTGAGGAAGTACAGCTAATTGGTCGTTGCACAGCTAGGTTTTTGCTTGTAAAAGACCTATATGTTCGCCGTAAGCAGTTTCCTGTTTGCTTGGCATATGCGGTGACAATTCATAAATCGCAAGGTTTAAGTGTAGACACTGCTTTAGTGAATATTGGCAGTTCTGTGTTCAAAGAGGGTATGGCTTATGTAGCATTGTCACGAGTCAGAACTTTATCGGGATTGTACTTGATTGACTGTGATGTCACAAACATTTGTGCGGATCTAGATTGTGTTAAGGAATACAATAGGTTAAGAAGAGAGTATGCGCCACATTTGCCTCAATATCCTATGTTTGAGAAACGTGTGGTAGGCCGGAAACGAAGAAATATCAGTAATAGTAGGGAGGTTGAAGCAAAAAGACCAAAAGTCGATGAACCAAAAATTGTAAGCAGGAATAAAATGAATTCTGTTGAAAATGTTGTTGGTTTTGAATTTGAAAATAGTTCTGGTGTCGACTGCTATGCTAATGTAGTTGTTAATGTTCTCATTTTCACTAGAGACTTTAAAAGAACAGATTGTGATCAATTCGGAACAAAGTTTATGCTGTTTGTTGAATTCTGTGTTAGAGAAATGTAGCGCTGATAGAACAAGAGTAGAAAGTGTGTCTGAAATTCGTTATCTGTTAGACGAATGTTCAGGTCAAACACAATTCTCTGAAAATATTCAGCAGGATTGTCAGGAGTTTTTAATGTATATGCTTGATGTATTGCAAGATGAAGGTGTAGATGTAGATTATCTGTTTGGCCTTTCTTATCTATGGCAGCATGATTGCGAGAACTGTAGGCTATCAAGTACTACTAGTGTAGACTCAGAAAGATTTATATATTTAACTTTGCCTGACAGTAAATCAGTATCCTTCAATAAGCTAGTAAAGGCAGCCGATCAAAACATGGAGTGTAGCCAATGTAAGTCTGCAATGCTGTCCACGTTAATTTTACGAAGTTATGGCCAGTATGTCATTTTAATGTTCCAACGATGTAGGCCTGATGGAACTAAATTGACAACTTTAATTAATAATTTTGTGGCTTCGCAGTTGTCAATATCAGGAAGGACTTTTGTAACTACAGCAATTATATATCATGATGGTCCTTCAACTACTTCAGGACATTACACAGCTTATTTAAAATCTGGAAATGGCTGGTCATTCTGCAATGATTCTGTTTTAACTTTCAAAAAAAGATTGCCTTTCCACCTTCAAAATTCTTACCTGGTGTTCTTACAACCAAAATTTTTGGAAAGGAATCTTGGGATTTGTTCAGAGGAATTTCAAGAGGTTCCAATGGCTCCTACTCTATATGGCCTTGTGGATAATTGTAGTACAGAGCGAAAACTGTTTGTGTTTTTAAGCTAATTCAAGCAGCAGATCAAAATAAGGAGTAGAGGAAATGTAAGTCTGCAATGCTGTCCATATTATTTATGGAAACTTATGGGTGAAATGTCATTTTACAATTTCAACTACATAAACTGGATGAAAAAAATTGTTAAGTCTAATTAAAAATGTTTTGGCTACACAGTCATCGATTTCAGGAAGAACATTTGCAACTGCAGCTATTATATATTATGATGGTCCTTTGACAACATCAGGATATTACACAGCTTATTTGAAATATAAAAAAGGCTAGTCTTTCGGCAATGGTTACCATTTTAGTATGAAGCAATGTTGCCTTTTGACTTGTTTTCTGAAGTGAGAATTTAGGGTAGGTAACTGGACTATAATGATTCGAGGTGTTGCTGTAATTTAGTGTGCTGTTTTAAATTGCTTTGTATGTCTCATTTTTCTTAAATCGATGGAGTTTATCTTTCAGAAAGTGGCGGGCAGAAAATAGTAACAGCACAACAGAGTATAAGCTGTTCATAGGACATCTTTTGACGTCATAGAAAGTAAGTTACTTTTGAGGAGTTCTGATTTCTGATTAGTTATATTATTTGGGTTTTTTAAACACAATCATTTTGATTGTGTTTTTTTTTCCCCGCTGTTATATGATGAATACCTTCAACTCACTGTTTTCAGTGAAATTTGATATATTCTGACAACAGCAAAAATAAACCATTTAATATGTATCATTAATTTTCTACTTTGAATTGTGATTTATAATATGTATTCATATTGTCTCATGCTCACTCTTTTTTAACTACCTTCTATTAATTTCAATTTTTTGTTCTTTCTTACACAGATTAAAAGTATAAAAATGACAATTGACTACGTTAATGACAATTATAAGGTAAGTGTTTAGTACTCTTTACGTTACATCTCTATCACATTTAACTTTTATTAGTTCCACTGCTTCATTTCTTTAACCCTTAGTTTCCTGCCTTTGCTACTTCCCTCATTTCTTTTTCTATTACTTATTTATACTACTCTTTTCACTCCTTTTCTCTGTCCCTCTTTCAACAGTAACTGTGTGTTACTCCCTCTATTTGTCTTTCTTTTAACATTACTCTCTGTTTACTTACTCGTTTTAAAAAAAAAATTAAAAAAAATTTAGTTCGCTTCCGGTTCGCGTACCGGCGCGCGAACCGGGAAGCGAATCAAAAGAAATAGAGGTTGCTAGAGTGCTAAACATTCTAGCAATTTTTCATAATGGGAAGGTAGTTCTGAAAAGAACTTTTTTTTATTATTTTTGCTGTTTTATATTTTTTTGTGTTTTTTTGGGGGGGAAAACAAAAATGATTCATTAGAAAGGGCTCAACAGGAGCAACAAAAAAAAAAAGAAAATTTAGTTTCTGGGACGTTTTGTACATTGATGATGTTCATAAGCTCTATTGATTAGAGTTACACTCCTCTCTCCACAGGAAATTAATTTGCCGCAAGTTAAACATGTCATTTTCATTTGTCCAAAGTTCTTCTGAAGATTTGGGACCGTTTCCCTTGCCTCTGATTCTGTCACTGCCACTTCATTGGTGGATGTACTGGCAGGTCGGGGGTTATCCACCAAATCTCGAATTTGGGCAGCACTGTAATTAATCGGGTGCCACCTCTCCATATGGCGATGCATGGTATAATTACCATAACTATATTTTTTTTCGGTTCCTCTGGAGAGTACATCGTGGCAGATGAGGCAGGTAACGTACCTGGCATTTACTTTTTTTTGATGTGGAGGAAATGAAAAAAATTGCCAAATAAAATTTTCTTTTATATGGGACCTCCTTGACTGTTCTTTTAAAAAAAACCCTTGTCCCTTGCTCCTGTTCCTCTTCTTCCTCTTCTTCCTCCTCTTGTTGGAGGATGACCTGAGGAGATGGTCCTCTCTTCCTTGGAGGTGGTGGTGGTGGTGGGGGTCCACCAGCTGCAGCTACTACAGATGCCATGACTGAACAAGCAAAAACAGGTCTTTCTCTCATAAAAATGAAAGTCAGAGTGAGGAAAAAAGGTGGGACTTTCATCATTTGGGAAAAAAAAATGTTCTAAACCAATGAAAAGTGTTAATTTTACGTCATATGATCAAGCATTCCATCATTAGGAAACTAAAAGTAAAATGAACCAATGAAAAGTTTTATAAACTAGTCACATGACCTTTTATGCTTACGTTACGCACTCCGTGCGGCACCTCGGATCGTTTCCGGGGCTCTGCGTTTCGCGCCTTGGTTCGCGTTCCAGAGCACTTCCGGGTGCGCTAACGCGGCGCGTCATAAGGCGCATTACGCAGTAACGCGATACGTTGCGATTACGCGATGCGTCACGATGTGGCTTTCTAACGCGGTACTTGCACTAACGGAACGTTTACCGGTTCGCGTACCGGCAGCGAAACAATAAAAAATTATTTAAATTATAATATAAATTAAATTAAAAAAATATTATACAAAAATATAAAAAATATATTTTTGAATTAGAATAAGAATACATTTTACAGCTTTTGATATTTGCTATTAAAAAACCATTGAAATTCACTGAAAAAACCATAGGTTATAGACCATATATCGTTAGGGATTAGCATTTACAAAACCTTGAAAATTCACTGAAAAAACTATAGGTTATAGACCATATATAGTTAGGGATTAGCATTTACAAAACCTTATTTTACTCGCACGAAACCATTGAAATTCGCATATATAGTTAGTTGCACTAACTATATATCGCGCACCCGCAATCCACTGCTGATCATGTCACATATTACATCATTCATGACATGGTCAGTGACATCACTGATGACATCACTGATGACATCATCCAGTGACTGTATGTTTCTGTAAAGTTAAAATATGTCTTACATATTGAAGAATGAGTGGATGTATAAGTGTCTGGATGAAGGATTTAGTAGGTGCATGACTGACTGTATGAGAGAGTGATTAAATGTGTCTCACTGAGTGCATGGGTTAGTGACTAAACTGTCTTAATTTGTGCATCATTATGTCTGTTGTTCTGTAAACTGCTGCATGTGTTAATCAGTAGCTATATGAGTAACTATATGGGTTATTGATTGGTTGCCCAAGTATTTGTATGGGAGACTGAGTATGTCTGTGGGTGGCTGGGAGGTGTATTACTCTGTGCATAGATGTTCGAGCAGTTGATTCACTAGATGTATGGGTTCAAAAGTGCATGTGGAAACAGCTGTATGGGCAGTTGACTGTGTGCATGAGTGTATTGGTGAGTGAATGGATATCTCAGTGCTACATGTCAAAGTAAGTACATATGTAAAACACAGTACATGTGAGAGTTGTCATATATAAATTACTGTGCATAAGAGCCAGTGAATGTGTGAGTGGCTGTATGGATCATTGTAAACTTGTATCAGGGATTGTATAAGAGAGTAAATATGTGTTAGTATATGTTTGAATAAGTAAGGTGTGTATAACTGTATAGTTGAGGAAATGGAGGTGTGATTGATTCTTTGCATGACTAACTAGGTGTGTGAGTAACTCCATGGATGAGTGACAGTCTGTGAGTGTCTGTTTACATTGAGTGTATCTAAGGTTATATTAGAGTCTGAAGAGGTTCATCGTATTATCACATGAATGATGTCATCAATGATGTGATCAGTAATGTCAAATGAGATGTCATCAGTGATGTCATTTGAGATGTCAGCAGTGATGTCATTTGAGATGTCATCAGTGATGCCATCAGTGATGTCATTTGAGATGTCATCAGTGATGTCATCAGTGATGTCACTGACCATGTCATGAATGATGTAATATGCGACATGATCAGCAGTGGATTGCGGGTGCGCGATATATAGTTAGTGCAACTAACTATATATGAGAATTTCAATGGTTTTGTGTGAGTAAAATAAGGTTTTGTAAATGCTAATCCCTAACTATATATGGTCTATAACCTATGGTTTTTTCAGTGAATTTTCAAAGTTTTGTAAATGCTAATCCCTAACTATCTATGGTCTATAACCTATGGTTTTTTCAGTGAATTTTCAAAGTTTTGTAAATGCTAATCCCTAACTATATATGGTCTATAACCTATGTTTTTTTCAGTGAATATATATACAATTATCCTTGTTTGTCGAGTAAGGGTTCACAACGCAATGTACTGACCAAATAACATTTTTGGGTACAGCTGGAAAGGATTCATTGCGCCGGCACAGCCGGCTTGTTCACCAAAAGTTTTGGTGAACAAGCTGGCTGTGCCGGCGAAACGCGTCCTTTTCAGGTGTACCAATACATTTTATTCGGCCAGTACATTGGGTTGTGAACCCTAACTCGGCGAAGCAAGGATAATTGAATGTTGCAGTCCGTACCCGGGCGGACTTTGAAGCACGACGCACCTGCTGCTTTGGAGTGCGGCAGCTGTTCCTAGGTAAAGAGGAGAAGGGATATATATATATATATATATATATATTTATATATATATATATATATATAGGACAATGTTCTTTTCCATGAGGCACAATGCTCTGTTGCTAAAAAAAAGCACGCAAAACCAGGACAAAGCTGTTAATTTGCACAGAGGCATGTAGCCTACTAGAGGATGTACACAGAACTCACCTGTGGGACTGCACTAACCAGCATGCAATATGGTGTTCACTTTAAGCCACGCCCATGAGGGGCAGCTCTCACAATAAATTGAGTAACAAACAGGTGAGCCTTTTCTATGCCTCTGTGCTAAGCCCATGATAAAGAGGCGTTGGCCTCGAAACGCGTCGGGCATGATTTCAATTCACGGACAGAAGGAATGCGTGATGCATGGAAGAATTTACTATGAGAGCATTGGAGAGTGCATTTCTGAGCGCAAGAGCAATTGGATGAAAAAAAAAATATTTATATATATATATATATTCATTGAAAAAACCATAGGTTTCACACACTTTATAGTTAGGAATTAGCATTTAAAAAAACATGCAAATTCATTGAAAAAAACATAGGTTTCACACGTTATAGTTAGCTGAACATTTCTCTCATACAAACCTTTGAAATTCCTCCTTTATAGATAGCTCAGCTAAATATAACTTGCGCGACCGCAATGCACTGCTGATGACGTCACATATTACATCACTCATGACATGGTCAGTGACATCACTCATGACATCACTGATGACATCTCAAATGACATCCCTGATGACATCACTGATGACATCATCCAGTGAATGTGTGTCTTTCTGAAAAATAATGTTTTTTATATATGTATATCTAAAGGTCGATGGAAGAATAAATGGGTAAATAAGTGTCTAAATGGATGTTTTCTTTGTAAAATTGATTTTATAACTGACTTATTAAGTATATCTTAGTGAATAGGTGTATTAGCGAGTAATCTTTAAATATTTAAATATCTGTATCAGTGTCTCACTTTGTATATAAGTGGCTGCATGGGTTGGTGAGTAGCTACATGAGTGTGTTTATGGGTTATTAGTTGGTTTTTTGAGTACCAAAATGAGTGTTTGTACGATTCGGTGGGGATTATTACTTAGCGCACAGACGCATGAATGACTGACTCACTGTTTGTATGTGTTTTGAAGACAGCATGTGTGCAGGACTGTATGGGTGGATGAGTGTGTGTATGGGTGTGTTAGTGAGTGAATGACTGTCTCAATAGTATCTTTATGAGTAACTACATATTTTTAAACTAGTATATGTGAGTATTGATGTATATAAGTGAGTATATCTGAGAGCGAGAGATTCTATGAGTTCCTGTATAAATAAGTATGTGTTTCTATAAGTGATTTGTTAAGAGAGTAAGTATGTCTAAGAGAATAAGTATGCCTATGATTCTGTAGAAGTTAGTGTAGTGGTGGATGTATAGCTGTATAAGCATGTAAATGGATATTTGCATGTGTGAGTATGTGTGTGAGTAACTCTATAAACGAGTGTTCGTGTATAACAGGATATATAGGTGTATGAGTGCGTATGATGAGTCAGTACATGTATGAGTGACTATATAGAACTGTTAGTGAATGAGTGGATGTGTATGTAGATTTTGGCATTACTCAGTAGGTTGTTCTAACTGGAAATGGTATCTCCATTTTTTTGAAAATTCTATTTTCTATTTTTGATCGTGTGTATCAAAGGTTATATTACAGTAAGAGGAGGTGTGCCACAAGGATGATGTCATCAGTGATGTCATCAGGGATGTCATTTGAGATGTCATCAGTGATGTCACTGACCATGTCATGTGTGAAAGAGGCACAAGGGGATTGTAAATCCGCCCTAACACATACAAATTCACCCAGGCACTTTCACCAGCAGCGCAAATTGAAACATAGACTTGTAACATATTTATGTACATATGATACATTCAAGTGCTTCGGACATACTACAGTATACTATAGGTAAACACCTTATAGATTTATGCTGTAGCAGTTCCTTATAGTTCTGCACTTTCACATTCTCCATACACTAGTAACATATTCATTCATTCATTTATGAACTACAAATTCATTCTGGCAAACCTTTACACACTAACATAGAAATATAGTTATTTCTTTGACCAGTAAAGGTAGTTCTAAAAAGAACTGTTTTTTTTGTTTTGTATTTTTTTGTGTTTTCTCAATAAATTCCAAGCGGAACAAAAGAATGAAAAAAATAAGAACTAATGTCGAGGACAGCAATAATCCGGCATCCTGCGTTTCATCAAGTCTATAGACATTTCACTCAGTCACTTTTAGGAGGACTTGCTGCACCCCCTACTGCACAAGAAAGCCTCTTCTGGCACAGCGCTTTACAATGTAATACAACCTCCAGATGCGTCACATTGTTAATAGCACACACCATGGCACATCTGTTGCACCACCGCTGTGTCACAAAAGTGACGCAACAGCTGTGTAAAAGAGGCACAAGGGGATTGTATATCCCCCCTAACACATGCAAATTCACCCAGGCACTTTCACCAGCAGCGCAAATTGAAACATAGACTTGTAACATATTTATGTACATATGATACATTCAAGTGCTTCGGACATACTACAGTATACTATAGGTAAACACCTTATAGATTTATGCTGTAGCAGTTCCTTATAGATCTGCACTTTCACATTCTCCATACACTAGTAACATATTCATTCATTCATTTATGAACTACACATTCATTCTGACAAACTTTTACACACTAACATAGAAATATAGTTCATTCTTTGACCAGTAAAGGTAGTTCTAAAAAGAACTGGTTTTTTTGCTTTATATTTTTTTGTGTTTTCTCAACAAATTCCAAGCAGAACAAAAGAATGAAAAAAATATCAACTAATGTCGAGGACAGCAATGATCCTGCATCCTGCGTTTCATCAAGTCTATAGACTGTTCCCCATAACACAAAAGTTTATCGCAATAAATGCATAGAATTTTAACTTTTACAAAGTCAGAATCAATATGTGGTTGTGGACTGCTTGCTGAAAATGCTGCTGCCACAGTTGATGTGCTTGGTGCAGCAGCAGGTGGGTTCTCGTGCAACCTCCGTCTTGCAGCTCGAGCAAAGTTCTTGGGGTGCAAGTTCTTCACGTGTCGCACCATATTTGCTGTGCCAAAGGAGTATGTTTTACATGGATCACACCTTGAAAGAGTTGTTTCGCAAATTTTACAGGTTACTTTTGGAGCTTGTTTTGACCGTCTGGAAAAGTGAAAAACTTCCAAATTATAACTTCTTTCCTCTTCTTTGGATGTTCTTCAGGAATGAAATCTCCCTCTGAAGAACTGCTGGAAGATGACTCCAGTGCTCTTATTATTGTGATCTTCCTTCTATTTGAGAAGATTCTCAGAATAAATGCTTCTTCTTAGAAAGTCAATGTCGAATAATTATAATGGGAGGGAACTTTCAACAGTCGCAATAGGAAAAGTTATGGACCAATCAAATCTCTCCTTTTAAAGTCACATGGCTTTGCGTACACTTATGATGCACTTGTGCAGCTCTTTCAATACGAGTACGCATGATTTTCTACCACGACTTGTGTAATTAATTTGAAAAGTAATATATGATTATTACAAGTATTTAAAAAATGTCATAGTTATCCCAAATGTCTGCCTTTGGTATGTACATTAAATACATACATGTTTTAAACCAAGTAGAAACATTGCCCCCTTTCGCATACACAACGCCGTACATGACGTCACACCGAAACTTTAATGCGACGCGTAACGTCAAAGCATATTCGTACCGTATGCGCGGGTACACGCTGAGTATAATAAGCAGTACAAACTATGGTGAGATCACCCTCTCAGTGACAAATCAGAGCTCAGGGCGCGCTAAGGAGAATGATTAGAAGTGCTAACTCAATGCAGATCCGATTCTGGGCCTGCCTGTGCGTACATTATAACACCTCCCCCATCTTTCTCTGTTGTTAATTGTTAGTGCACGCACTCATACTTGCACATGCGTGGTGCACGACTTCCGACACTACCCACATGCCACCACCTAGCCTGCGTGCTATCATTTAGCCTGGAAACCAATACATTACCCAATGGCATGTCCCCCAGGGCCATCATTCTTGCAGACCGCGAAAATGCTACCAATGACGGCCTGGGCTTGGTTTGGTCAGCCCCCGCCGTTCCCATATAATGTGGGCACTGACGTGAGCACGCTCTCTTTTGCCTGCCTCTGCTGCGGTGACAGACAGTCAGTCGAAAACATCCCAGACTCCGCGAAACCCCAGCCTTTCAAGACACGACAAAAGACGACAGAAGCAAAGGTAAGAGAAGACGTCACAACATCAGCCTCCACTGTAAATTGTGTATGCATAATGCTATTTTTTTATCCTTCATATGGCTTTCCTATCCCTCAATGGTTTTAAATTGTATGTACATAATTGAAATATTTATTTATAAGTCACAAGGTCCTATACACCTCTAATCTTAAAAATTGTGAGTGCATAAATTTCTGTGTCGTATTTCGGTACTACGCCACATGCTTAGGCCTCTATTAATATTAATTGTGAGTCCATGATAGTATTTTTTTTCTGCATCACGAGGCCGTCCCAAGCCTCTATTAACTTATTGATCTTCCTTTGTTTGCTGGAGCTGCAACAGTCTTAACTACGGAATATTAAGAACCCACATTAAAATTCACTTTTGATAGTAGTTACGCAACTCAGTTTACAATGACTAATCAAAATGTCCATTTGTTTCCTTCACCAAACATCGTTCAGAACCAACCACGGCCTATCGAGCAACAGCAATTGAATTCTCTGCAACTTATTGAATATACTTTATCGTATAGAAGCAGAGTTCAAGTCGAATGGTTAACTCCGGTGGCCGCACTCTTTATACAAGGTAAGCACAGCAGCCTGAATCTAGAAAGCCTTCATAGCAATGCATTAGAAATAAGTCGCAATAACGGGCGTCAGTAACGCAGTAGGCACTTCCATATAGACACCACTTGAATGCGGCACTATAACAACTGAAATATACCAGGTACACTGCACTCGTAAAACTGTAGTGTTAGCTTTATTTGTGAAACGAGAGAGGCCATATTATCAAGCCTGGGCGACAAAATTATCACCACTTTATCAGCAGGAAAGTGCCGCTAATGTGGCGATAACGGGTTTGATAATATGCTCTATGGAATTCCAATTGAAGCTCATGTTACATGTGAAGGGCATCAGACATGAGCTTCGATTGTAATTCCATAGAGCATATTATCAAACCCATTATCGCCACTTCAGCAACATTTTCCTGCCAATAAAGTGGCAATAATTTTGTTGCCCAGGCTTGATATTATGGCCCAGAGTGCGTACTGTTCAGCAGCTTCTCAATAAAATCCATCTTTACCTCCGAGCAGTGACAACAGATAGGTTACAACAGTCTGACAAACAGATTCACAACCTTATTACGCCACTTTTGAGTCACTTTTAACATGGGTAAAGTAATGCAAGGAGCTAGTAAATCTACGCCTGACTTTTCAAGAAAAAATCTCAACTCCAGACTCTGCGACACAGTTTTATTGTTGTTTTCTCTCTCTTTCTCTCTCTCACTCTCTGTGACATCATTTCTCTTTCTCTCTAAACCTTAGACACTGCTGTCTGCTTGGACGTGTAGAAGAATTGTTGAAATGAAGTTGTCAATCCACTGGCCGCAAGGTTTACACAACGGTAAGCACAGAGGTCTAGATCTAAAAATCCTTCATAGGAATGCTTTAGAAATAATTCGGCATAACGGGCGTTAGTAACGCTGTAAGCAATTCCATATAGACACCACTTGAAGGCGGCACTATAACAAGTTAAATGTACCAGGTACACTGCACTCGTAAAACTGCAGTGTTAGCTTTATTTGTGAAACGAGATAGGGCCATATTATCAAGCCTTGGCGACAAAATTATCGCCACTTTATCGGCAGCAAACTGCAGCTAACGTGGCCATAATAGGTTTGATAGTATGCTCTATTGAATTCCAATCGAAGCTCATGTTAGATGTGAAGGACATCTAACATGAGCTTCGATTGGAATTCCATAGACCATATTATCAAACCCATTATCGCCACTTTAGCGACACTTTTCTGCCGATAAAGTGGCGATAATTTTGACGCCCAGGCTTGATATTATGACCCAGAGTGCGTAGTGTACAGCACCTTCTCTGTCAAATCTATAATTACCTCCGAGCAGTGAAAACAGATAGGTTACAACAGTCTGACAAACAGATCCACAACCTTATTACGCCACTTTTGAGTCACTTTTAACATGGGTAAAGTGATGCAAGGAGCTAGTAAATCTACGACTGAATTTTCAAGAAAGAATCTCAACTCCAGACTCTGCGACACAGTTTTAATGTTGTTTTCTCTCTCTTTCTCTCTCTCACTCTCTGTGACATAATTTCTCTTTCTCTCTTAAATTTAGGCACTGCTGTCTTGGATGTGTAGACGTGTAGAAGAATTGTTCAGAATAAGTTGTGACACCAACTGCCTGAAATGTTTACCCACAAGGTTTATTCAACAGTAAGCAGAGAGGCCTAGATCTACAAAGCCTTCATAGCAATACATTAGAAATAAGTCGCCATAACGGGTGTCAGTAATGCAGTAGGCACTTCCATATAGACACCACTTGAACGCAACACTATAACAGAACTGGAATGTACGAGTCACACTACACACGTAAAACCGTAGAGTTACCAAAACGTGTAGGGGCATAGTATCAAGAACGGCGATAAAATTAACGCCGTTTCAGCGGCAGGAAACTGCCGCTAAAGCGGCGATAAAGGGCTTGATAATATGCCCTTGTGAATTGCCATAGTAGCCCAGGTTAACACCAGAACCTGGACTGCAAAGGGAATTCACAACAGCATATTATCAAGCCCAATATCGCCTCTTTAGCTGCAGTTTCCTGCCGTTGAAACAGCAATAGTTTTATCGCCGTTCTTGAGAATATGCCCCGTAATGCTTCAGCTCATTTACTCACATCTACATAATTCTAAACTCCAATTTTCTTTTTTCTATTGCAGATTACCAATCGGACACCTTTTGGAATCCATTTCACAATTGGTTTATAACATTGTTTAAGTTATTTTTCCAGTTCTAATATAGTTATAATTGAGTTTCGTTTATATTTATTGTTTAATAAAAGTTAATTTAAAAAAACTACATACTATTTTGTGGGGGAGGGGTATGATGGCCCACTATAAAAATAATGTTAAAAAACTATAGCAAGATATTCAAGAGTAGGATTGAAAACTACTGAGTTCTAACTAACAGATATAATAAAAACAACGGTTAGAAACTACTAAAATGGCGATGGACGGAGTACATAATCAACGTTTGGCGCCTCAGCACTACCTTTCAAATAAATATATTAAAAATATGACTATTAATACTGTATAAAAGTACAGCAGCGGATGACACACACAAACCAGGAAAAGAAAGTGACAGATTTACTAACTGATATAAAAAAAGGTTTGCTTGTTGAACTTGAAGAAAAAGAAAACGTGGGCTTCGAAACGACGCTGAGCATGCATGCAAGAGAGTACAACTGCTACACCAAAAAAAAAGGAAAGCTTTACATACTATCATAGAAATGAAGGAGCATATTATCAACAAAAGGCGATACATTATCGCCGCTTTTATCGACAGGAAACTGCCGATAAAGCGGCGATAATGTGCTTGATAATAGGCCCTTGTAATTTCCCATAGCAGCCCAGGTTCTGGTGTTAACCTGAGCTCCTATGGTTATTCACAAGGGCATATTATCAAGCCCATTATCGCCGCTTTATCGGCAGTTTCCTGCTGATAAAAGCGACGATAATGTATCGCCTTTTGTTGATAATATGGCTCATAGCTCTTTTTTTGACCAGTAAACTTAGGTGCATATTATCAAAAACCGGTGTTACAATTATCGCCGTTTTATTGGCAAGAAACTGCCGATAAAACGGTGATAATGACCATGCTAATATGGCCTCGATATTTCCCATAGAAGCCCGTGTAACACCAGAACATAGGCTTCTATGTGAATTTACAAGGACGTATTATCAAGCCCACCCTCCCAACATTAATAAAAAACCATAGGCCCTTGTAAATTCCTATAGCAGCCCAAGTTCTGATGTTAACCTGGGCTGCTATGAGTATTCACAAGGGCATATTATCAAACCCATTATCGCCACTTTATCTGCAGTTTCCTGCCGATAAAATGCCGATAATGTATCGCCTTTTGTTGATAATATGGCACATTGCTCTTTTTTTTGATCAGTAAACTTAGGTGCATATTATCAAAGACCAGTGTTACAATTATCAACGTTTTATTGGCAAGAAACTGCTGATAAAACGGCGATAATGACCATGATAATACGGCCTTGTTATTTCCCATAGAAGCCCATGTAACACCAGAACATAGGCTTCTATGTGAATTTACAAGGACGTATTATCAAGCCCACCCGCCCAACATTAATAAAAAACTCCAGACAATGCAGGTACCCGGAGCTGGAAGGTCATTTTACATATCACTGCCCCAGAATTGTGGCGTTCCCCACGACGTGTACGGGGAGAGAGAGAGAGCTCAAAACATTTTTTTTTATAAAAAGATCCGAGGGGTGCAGCTCACCGAGACGGCGGGAAGTAGGACCATAATCCCCCTGCATACTTCAAAATAAAACCAGACGAGTGCCGTTCCCCAGTGCTCGGGGCACCTTACAAGCCCCCATTATGCAGAAAAATTGCCCCCGTAATTTGCCCCCACCGGACCTAATGAATAAAATGGACTTATACTTTTTATCACCTTTTCCACCGCGTACAAGTAATGCACGAGTACCCCGCCATTTTTTATTTTTTTTTTAATTAAAAATTGAGCCTAAAGATCCATGTACCACCCCCTGACCAAGACTATAGGCTCAGAATGTTTCTACCCTGCCCCGTTTCCTTATTTCTCAACTTTGTTTTACTGTTTTCTTGTGACTCTGCTCCCCCGACAAACAACATGGCTGTCAACACTTCCTTGTTTGGAGTATTGACAGCCAATTAGCATGCAGCTCCTGCTCGTAATTGTACGTATTTCCATACGCGTATGACCAGTAAACTTAGGTACATATTATCAAGGACCGGTGTTAAAATTACCGCTGTTTTATTGGCAGGAAACTGCAGATAAAACGGTGATAATGAGCTTCATAATACAGCCTTGTTATTTCCCATACAAGCCCATGTTAACACCAGAATATAGGCTTCTATGGAAATTTACAAGGACGTATTATCAAGCCCATCCTCCCAACATTAATAAAAAAACTCCAGACAATGCAGGTACCCGGAGCTGGAAGGTCATTTTACATGTCACTGCCCCAGAAATGTGGCGTTCCCCGCGACGTGTACGGGGAGAGAGAGAGAGAGCTCAAAACATCTTATTTTTTAAAAAGACTCGAGGGATGCCGCTCACCGAGACTGCGGGGAGTAGGACCGTAACCCCCCCCACATACTTCAAAATAAAACCAGAGGAGTGCCGTTCCCCAGTGTTCTGGGCACCTTACAAGCCCCCATTATGCAGAAAAATTGCCCCCGTAATTTGCCCCCCCCGGGACCTAATGAATAAAACGGACATCTACTTTTTTTCACCTTTTCCACCGCGTGCAAGTAATGCACGAGTACCCCGCCATTTTTTAAATAAAAATTGAGCCTAAAGATCCATGTACCACCCCCTGACCAAGACTATAGGCTCAGAATGTTTCTACCCTTCCCCATTTCCATATTTCTCAACTTTGTTTTACTGTTTTCTTGTGACTCTGCTCTCCCGACAAACAACATGGCTGCCAACACTTCCTCGTTTGGAGTATTGACAATGTATTGCAAAAGAGAACTGGGCTGTTCCTGGGGAAGGTGTGTGTGAAGGTCACAGAAGTGTGGAGGAGAAGTAAAGTTTCATTGGAAACCTACCAAGGGGTATCCATTTTGATAGATATAGTGGCCTCACACACCTTTGCAGGTGTCATGCTTCATCATAGGCAATGCTCCTCGTTGGGTAGGCGGTGCAATCCCCTACGGGCAACACCTCTAAGAGGGGATCTTTAACAGAGATCTTTTAATCCAACTGCCTGTAGGTGAAGTGCGGGTGAGGGGCCAGAGTGTTGTAGACGAAAAAGTGAGTAAAAATGAGGCATTGGGTACCAGAAAAAACTTTATTTGGGTGGTCCCTAGCTTCAATTAAAATCAGAAGCTAGTCTGTACTCGCTGGAAAGTTATGTTCTCTAGCTCGAGACTAGACTAGACAGTGTAGAAAGTGGTCGACATGTTTCTCACTAAAGTATATTGACACGCGATTCATCAGTGGAGAAATTCTGTCTACAAAACATGATCTATCTAAGTATCAGTGACTCATTACAAAATTATGGAATGGAGTACCTGTGTTGCACTGTTCCTTGCCCAGTGGTCAGGAATTATAAGCAACAACAGTACCCGGCGGGTCGTACATCGGGAGTGAAGCCTCTGTGGTTAAGGTTCAGGGCTCCCGTGTCCATGCTCATTAGCCTGCCCCTCTCCACCGGGACCGGATAGAGGGGTAGGCTAATGAGCACGGACACGGGAGCCCTGAACCTTAACCACAGAGGCTTCACTCCTGATGTACGACCTGCCGTACTGTAAGGCACTGAGGGGAGGTGGCAATACTACAAGAGGAGACAATACAAAAGAGGAAAACTCAAAAGGCGACCGAATAATGAGAGTGGAAGCAGCAGCACCGCAGGAGAATGACAAGAAATAAAGAATACAACGAGGGGTGAGCGTAAACCAAAGGAAGGGCTGGGGCAAGTCACCAGGAGAAAACAGGGCAAAAAGCACCAGAAGGAATAGAAACAAGATGCAGTGTGATGTTAGCTGCTGCTTTTGTAGTGCCAATGGTTTATTGCCTGTGGGTGGTTCGTTTGCAGATACTGTTGTGCTTGGATTGTCAGTAGTTGGTTTGCTAGTGTGGTTGGTTGTGTTGCTGATGCTGCAGCTGATTGTAATGCTGGTACTTGCTTTCGTTAGATGTTGGTTGTCACTTTGCTTGTTAGCGGTGCACGTGGCTGTTTTGCTTGTAATTTAATTGGTTGTTTTGCTTTACTGTTGTGTTTGTGGTGCTAGCCACTGTGCTGCTAGTGGTTCTGCTGCTTGTTTTCGATCCCACTCCTAGCATTGCAAGTGATGTCGGTGGCTGTTCTTCTTGTAATGCCAGTGAATGATAGTTGCAAGGCAGGCGATGCTGATGGTTATGGTGCCTATTTACTGCTGGTTGCTTTTTTTGTGTGTGCAGTGGATGTTTTCATTGGGAATTTGGTGGTTGTTTTCCTTTTGCTGTTGATGGTCACTTAACTAGTAATGTGGATGGCTTTTGTTTTGTTACTTGGACACCTTTGCTTCTGGTTGTTTCGCTAAAGGTGAAGATGATTTTTTGATGTTGCTGCTAATGTTTGGTTGATGTTAGAGACAGTGATTTTGTATTCATGATTCAGTGGTTGCTTTGTTGGTAGTATTTTGTGAAACTCGCCCTTATATTACTGCTGCAGGTTTAAATCTTGGCTGTTTTTTTTACAGGTGGTGGTTTTGGTTCCAATTGTGCTTGTGCTGCGGGTTGTTCCATTGCTTCCCACTGTGGCTGCTCTTTAATTCCACATTTCGGTATTTGTGTTGCTTCTCATATTTGTGTTTTTTTACAGGACCTGTTATATGTTTTCAGTTGTGGCTGTTATTATTTTACTTGTGGTAGTAGCGGTTATTTTACCTCTGATTCTGGCTGGTGTTTTTTTTCTTTTTCCGTACTCTCGAGGCTGTTTTGCTTGTGGTATTTGCTTGGGCGGTGGTTGCAGAGTTGGTGGACTCACTGCTCGCTGATTCCCTTCTTGTATTAGCTGTTGTTTTACCTCTGATTCTGGCGGTTTTTCATTTCGTACACTCGAGGCTTTCTTGCTTTTGGTATGAGCGGTTGTTTTACCTCTGATCCTGGCAGTTGTTTTTTAATTTCCTACACTTGAACCTTTTTCGCTTTTGGTATATGCTGTTGTTTTACTTGTGATGCAGGTAGCTGTGCCACCTGCGGTGCATGGCACTGTTCTGCTTGCTCTGCTCTTTGTTATTTTACATGCAATGCTGCTGTTTTACTGAATTTTGTAACAGTAGTATTATCCCTGGCTGATGAGATATTCTACCATTATTTTATTTCTGAGTTAAACCTCCTTTTCCCGACATTACAGTGCTTCCTTAAAGGGTATTCAATTGATTGCACAGCGTGGAGCCGTTGTTGCACTTTTGGGCATTACGTCCTTTCTGCGGCTGTCTGCCTCCCCCTTCCGGTCTCCAGCCTTCGCCTCGCTGCATTTCCTCATGGTGCTTTCACTGGATGTGCGCAAACAGCCCTAATGAAGGGGCAAACAGCAGCAGTTTGTACCTGAACACATCCCATGCCCGCTCCCCTAAGATGGCCAGACGGGTCCAGGATCTGGGCCGTTAACATCGAACAATCGCCAACGAGTTTCCATCCAGAGTCCTTGTGAAGGGGTGGGGGCCAGACTGTGGAGAACTGGGGGGCTTCTCTGAGAGAAGGATCTTCGAGGGTTCATAATGCCACACGTGTCCACCATCACACATGGCCGTGAGGTGCGCACCTTGATCTGAGCACAAGGAGAATGTGTCACGAGAGGTTGAGCACGAAGAATGAAATGAGTGTACTTTCTAAAAACAATAAACGCATTTCTGAGCAGAAGAATAAAGAGACAAGACAGACCCTCGACCCCGGGTCTCAGAGAGCCCCCCAGCCTCGAAGGTGGGCACTGCCCCCCTCCTGAGCCACTGAAAGCAAACCCAAGTGTGCCGGTTCAAAGCAGAGCTCTGCAAAGCTGCTTTTCCTCAAACTGCACCAATTACGTGTTTTAAAAACTTTGCAAGTATTGCAAAAGTGTCACGTTAAAATGGGGAAAGGAAAAATTGTGCAAAAGTTTTTAACGGAAATTTTATTTTGCCAAATCTTCTTTGTGTGCAAGAATCATTCCATAAAACAGTGTCTGAAACAAAATTCTACTGGAATTTGTTTTTGCAATGCTTGTTACTGTCAAAATTTAGCGATGTTTAACATACATTGAAAGATTAGTGCAAAGTCAGTTCTCGAGACTTCGAGGATACATTTTAAATTCCACCTCCCTGTGCTATAAACATTAAAAACACTGTGAACCTTCCACCCTTCCTGCAAGACCCACATATCCATGGGTGGTGAGAGCTTCAGAACCCCCTAAGGAGCCAGACTCTGTGGTGAGAGCCTTATTTGTCGCACCTGCAGGGACAGAGTCAACGTGGCTACCAGCAGCCCAGCTGTGCCACTGAAAGGGCATATGTGGCTACCATGAGCCTACCTGTGCCGCTGAAAGGGCATGCGTGGGTACGGTCAGCCCAGCAGTGCCACTGATAAGTGCCACTGAAAGGGCTTGCATGGCTATGGTCAGCCCAGTGGTGCCACTCAAAGGGCATGCGTGGCTACGGTCAGCCCAGCGTACCCTGAAGGGGCATGCATGTCTACCGTCAGCCCAGCTGTGCCACTGAAAGGGCATGCATGGCTATGGTCAGCCCAGCGATGGCATTTGAAGGGCATTCCTGGCTTCGTTCAGCTCACCGTGACACTGAAAGGGTATGCGTGGCTACCGCCAGCCCAGCGATTCATTGAAAGGGCATGCATGGCTACTGTCAGCCCAGCTGTGCCACTGAAAGGGCATGCTTGGCTATGGTCAGCCCAGCTCAGATGTGCCACTAAAATGGGCATGCGTAGCTATGGTCAGCCCAGCTCAATTGTGCAACTGAAAGGGCATGCGTAGCTATGGTCAGCCCAGCATGCCACTGAAAGGGCCTGCTTGGCTATGGTCAGCCCAGTGGTGCTCCTCATAGGACATGCATGGCTACGGGCAGCCCAGCATGCCACTGAAAAGGCATGTGTGGCTAACGTCAGCCAAACGTGCCACTGAAAGGGCATGCGTGCTTCTGTCAGCCCAGCTGTGCCACTGAAAGGGCCAGCGTGGCTATGGTCAGCCCAGCTCAGCTGTTTCTTTCTGAACCCCTCTTGTTTATTTTTGTATCCTTCTTGCCTCTTTCTCTACCCCACTTCCCCCTTTATGCATCTCTGTTGCTTCTTTATGCACTTCTCTTGCTTCTTTCTTCATCGTTCTTGCTTCTTTTTTCCTCCCTTGTGCCTCTTTCTGCATCCCTTTTCACTCATTATGCACTCCTCTTGCCTCTTTCTGCACCTCTGTTGCTTCTTTCAGCACTTCTCTTGCCTCTTTCTGCACCCTTTGTGCCTCTTTCAGCACCACTGTTGGTTCTCTCTGCACTGCTCTTGCTTCTATCTGCAACATTACTGCACATTTCTGCACCCCTCTTGCTTTTTCTGCACCTCTTGCCTCTTTCTGCACCTCACTTGCCTCTTTCTGTACTCTCCTGCTTCTTTCCGCACCTCTGTTGCTTCTTTCAGCAATTCTATTGCCTCTTTCTACACTTCTCTTGCTTGTTTCTGCGAGCAGGCGTAGTGGCTTGTCCCGCCAGTTTGCGATGCATATTTTTACTCACGAACATGTATTGCATGTTCGGGAGTCTGTTTGCATGCTCGGGGGATAGTATCTTGCAAATTTACCCATGTGATCCCCTATGGGCACGGCCATCTTGTTTTTCACTTGTCCCTCCCGTTTGCGAGGTCTTATTTCCTATTCTAGATCGCGTATAGCGTGTTTGTGATGTGCATTTCACATGCGGTAACACGTTTTACGTGTTCACAATGCTTTATGTATGCTCGTGGGGAAATATCACATGAACTTACCCACACGGTCGCGATGGGCGCGGGCATCTTGTTTTTTCAGTCTTTGCTATGGTTCTGGGGCCTGCTTTTTTATCCTCTCTCTATTTTTACCATCCTTAGGTTTTACACAGTTTTTCTGATCTTTTTTATTTATTATCTATCCCTCTCTGTACCTAAGTCTATATTTTGCATTTTATTTCTATTTTTACTGCGTTTTTTTCACTTTTCTACTATTTTATATTTCTTCCTTCTTTGAGGTCCTACTTCTTCCCCTAACTTTATTTTTTCCTTCTACATTTTCTTTTCCGCCTGCTGCTCACCCCAGAACCATGCTTAACGGTATTGACGGGTGCTTCAAGGGCAAGGTGCCTGCGCCCAAGAGCCTCCTGACTTGCGGCAGACTGCGCCCTGCTGGGGTGCTGGCCCGGGAGCTTTTTGGAGAGGCGGAGCTGGCCGCCCTTGGTTTTTTTTTGTGGAGCACCACCTCCCCTTGACCTTGTCAGCAGGCGGCTGGTCTTGCTCTAGGTACCCGACCCAGGAGCATCACCGCCGGTGGGCGAAGGTGCCCCGGGCAGTGTTTTTCGTTAATCAGAGGTCGGGCGCACTAATTAACCATCTGGCCCACTGGTGGTTAGACATCTTGGACCAAGAGCAGGACCTGCTGGACCTGCTAGGTGTTGAGGTCATGGGGCTTGGTCAGTAGCTAATGTACCATTAGAATAAGTATTGTGTATATTTGTTTTATGAATAGCAAGAATACTGTTGCTTACATTGCAGGTAAATTACATTTCAAAATCTTCTGTGATTGTAGGACACAGGTGCTCGACGGCGCTACTCTTACTTGTTTACCACTTTGCGCTTGCTTGGGCTGATTATGTAAGAGTTTTCTTAGAGAACTTGTTAGGAAATGCTATTGCTAGAGAGACTCCAGTCCTTCCTTTGTCCTCCTGTCACAAAGAAGAGATAGTGGTGGATGGATTGATAGGTTTAGTTGGTAATTTTTTAGAGGTCTACATGACGCATCCTCTCTGTCACTGAGTGCTGCTTACCCCAGTCCTCAGTAGAACCTTTTGTAGTTTGTTTAGTGAGTGGTAAGGCTCAACAGTGTCACTAGCAGAACATCAGATACAACCAACCAATAATTTGGTGTATGCACAAATGTATGCATGTGCCCTCCACCTTTGCATTTTTGAGGGCTAAAATGTAAATGCAGACTTATTGAACGATTGGCCCGTCTGGATTATGTGGGCTAGGTCTGGTGGCACATAGGCCTAGTTTGTTTTCTGGCATCACAATAGAACACTGGATAAGGGGGGCAAGATGGCCGCCGTAGCTCTGTAGAGGGAAGTCGCACTTCACCTCTCTCGTACCCTGCTATTATGATACCGGCGTTTTGAATACGGGGATGTGGAAACTGGCTGGTCTGATACACCGCATCGTTGCTGAAACGTTTGGCAAGGGACAACTGAGAAAAATAAATCTAGCAGCGAAACAGGCTTGGTGTAGGCATTGGAGAAGCATAGTCAACGCTTTCAATACACCCATCAGGATGTCGCAGCGCAGCAAACAGGACAAAGAGAAACCATCTTCAACTGGGACAAATAAAGGTCCAGCATCTCGGGACGATCAACGTTCAGGAGCTATACCTAAAGTTCTGACGGGCGCTAAGAAGCAGGTGGATCCCCTCAGTCGCTCCTCAAAGGGGTCACAACAGAAAAAAAGCGACAGACCCGAAAGAAAACCTGGGACAAAACCAAGGACAAGGCTCGCCGCGGCCGGCTTGAGCAAAGCACAGAAAGAGATGCCACAGGATGTCGAGGGAAGTAGAATACATCGAGCACAACCTTCTTTGACAAAGGACCCCATGCGGCAGCCTACCTTGTCTGAATCCTTTGCACTCAAAGGGCCCCCAGCTTCACAGAATCGGGTCGGTGATCTACAGCAGCCAGCCGCGCCGAGCGCGGACAACGAGGAGGCAGAGAAAGCCGTCCGCGAGGACGCAAGCGTCGGAGCTACAGTTGCCGGGCAACCAGCAGGCACATCGGGAAGCAGCACGCATCTAGCGGAACCCGATACAGAGGTGAGCAAAGGTGCTGCAAAGGCGAGCGAGGGGGCAAAGGAGACGGTTGAGGCACGTCGGGGGTCTCTAGAGGAGATTGAAAGACACAATAATGATCAAATGTTAGATGCCCTTTTAACAGTAGAAGCAGGGCTTGAGAATAAAATCATCCAGCGTCCAGAATCTAATTGGGGGAGCACGCTAAGCATTGAAGCTCGTCAAGAGCAGGAGCAGGAACAAGCTGGTGGCAAAGATAACAGAGGCAATAGAGGGGGGTCCCCTGAATTCTTCTCAGTCAATGAAGGGACAGACTCAACGGACATTAGTGAACCTGAAAATGAGGAGGAGGGAAGCTCCACTGACCATACTACCGGCTCAGATACAAGCAAAGGCTCCAGAGACATAAGTACACAAAAAAGAAGGAAAGTTGGGGCAAGAAGAAACGGGCGAGGGTCGAGGAATAATATGAATAAAAAACTGTCTTGGGATTACTCTGCCACCTCAGAGATTTACCAAGAAAGCGGTCAAGGGGAAGCAGATAATGATGGGCTACCAAAGTCTACACCTCAGAATGTAAAATTGGAGATGCTGTTTGCCACGCTTAAGCAGATGCAAATTGAAGCCAGGGCAGAAAGCCGGAGGGCAAGACGCGACACGAAAAAACTGCAAGCCTCACTGAGAAAAGTAAATAGAAAATATGAAGAGGTGGAGGAAAGGGTAACCCAGGTGGAAGAAAGAACCAGCAGGGTGGAAGATGAAGTAACGGACTGGCAGACCTTCAAAATTGAACAAGGAAAATTAGTGGAAGACCTGCAGTGGAAGGTCGAAGATTTTGAAAACCGCCAAAGGCGGAACAACGTGAGACTCTTGGGACTTGAAGAAGGGCTGGAGGGGCAGGATCCTAGAGGGTATGTAATAAAACTCTTGAAAGGGGCCTTCCCGGAATCGCAGTGGCAATGGGAACTAGAAGTTCAAAGAGCCCATAGATACCCGCTATTCCTTAAGAAAAATCGAGGGGCTCAGCAGAATACACTTCCCAGGGCAATGCTGGTGTTTCTAGGGAATTTTTTAGCGAGACAAGAGATTATGGATAGGGCTAGACCAGAGTACAGGAAAACATTTGATGGAGTTACATTTTTCGCCAGGCCGGATTTCTGCCATGTTACTGTCGAAAGAAGGTGGAAGCTACGGCAATTGATTGCTCCCCTTCAGAAACAAGGTGCAGAAGCATATCTATTATACCCAGCAAGATTAAAAGTTATCAATAAGGGGCACACTAGGATGTTCTTTTCTGAAATAAAAGCAGGAGAATTTCTGACAGAGAGACAGAGAGACAGAGAGACAGAGACAGGGAGGGAGAATAGAGGAAGAAGTCCACCAAAAACCCCGTAGAGGAAATGACATAAATGGAAAATCACAACTGTAAACTGAACGAGATAAGAGATCAGGGTAGGGGGGAGAGGCGACACTACCGACTATAGAGGCTACACATAGGTCAAGATTGACCTATTTGCCTGTTTAAGGGGGGGTGGGATCCCAGAGGGGGGAGGGGAGGAGGGGTCTGGGGGGGGAGGAATTAAAGTTGGCAAGTACAGCACTAAAAAAGGACGTAGATGAAGTTAAAGATCACGTATGTAGGATTGTGAGGAAAGAAGCACGGTGTATATATGGGCACAATAATTACGAGTGGAATTTCAGGAAGGAAAAGTTAATTATATCTTGATGGCAATAAGGATAGCTACCATAAATATCTGTGGTTTAAATGACGGAGGAAAAAGACAGAAAGTCTCAGTCATGCTAAGAATGCTAAAATTAGACATAATATGTTTACAAGAAACCCACATTGAGGGAAATAACAAATACCTATTAGAACAAATGGGCTTTGAGGTATTAGCTTACACGAGACAAGATTCAAAGACGAAGGGGGTAGTCATTCTAGCAAAGAAAGGAGTGTTTATAGTAAAGAGGAGGAGAGAGGATCAGGGAGGGAGATGGGTTATGATTGAGGGCGAATCAAAGGCAGGATTTTGTACTATTGTTTCGGTATATGGCTCTAACGAAGATGATCCGGAGATGTTTGAATTTTTAGATCATGAATTACCTCTATGGCCTGAACCAGTTATCTGTTGCGGGGATTAAAATGTGAATGGATTGATGGGTTTGGGGATGATGGGAGGGGGGATATACGGGGGAAGGAAAAAGAGAGTATGTAAGGCAGTAGGTAACTTTGCCCATCACAATGCATTGACTGATGTATGGTCATATAAACACCCATATGGCACAGGGAGCACATACTACTCGGCACCGCATAAAGTGGTGGCCAGGTTGGATTACTTCTGGGTCTCCAACTCTCTGTTAGGCAATATCCACATAGAGAGGCTACCGAGGATATTATCGGATCATAATCCTCTTGTACTAACTCTCCCGCTAGTTGATAGGGGGGAAAGGAAGCCATATACATGGACATTTGAGAGAGGCCTTCTGAAAGACGAAAAATATCTGAACAAAATGAGAATTTGGATTAGCCAATTCTGGGAGACTAATAGAGGTTCATCTTCGGCATGGTATGGGACGCCTTTAAGGCGGGTGTGAGGGGAGAGACTTTAGGTTATACGTTACGAAGGACAAAAGAGGAGAAATAGGAAATGACGAAAAAGATAAGGGATTTAACAGATTTGGAGGAGCGCTTAATAGAAGCCATTTTGAAACAAGAACCTTTGGAAGATATACTCTTAAAAATAGAACTGAACAAAGCTGATACAAGCGAAAGTATTGTGAGGAGAAAGGCAGCTAATTATTTGTCTAAAAGGGAAAAGAGCTATGAGTACAGTGAAAGAATCGGACACCTCCTCGCTATTCGTACTAGGCAGAACTTGGCTGCAGGGCAAATAAAGGAAGTAAGGAACGAGGTAGGGGAGGTAGTAAATAAGTTATCAGAAAAACAGGAGGTTTTTAGAAAGTTTTATACTAATCTCTATGATCAGACACTTGTACAAGAAGAACGAGAGATCTCGGGTTATCTGGAAGGCATATATTGTGCAGGGCTAGGTGACGATGAAAAGGAAAAACTAGAGCTGAGATTCACAGTACAAGAAGTTCAGGAAGCAGTAAGTATCCTTCCAGGAGGAAAAGCCACAGGCCCAGACCAAATCACAGCAGAGTTTTACAAAGTTTTTTGGGGAGTATTAGGGAAGGACATGCATGAAACTCTCCTACAGGCACAGGGGGGTAATTCAATTCCTCCCTCATGGGGTGGGGCTGACATCATTATAATACTCAAGAAAAGCAAACCCCCATTAGAACCCGGGTCATATCGCCCGATAACACTTATGAACGCAGACGCCAAAATATATTCTAAAACTCTTGCACAAAGATTAAGTAAGATTATAGGGCACTTGGTGAGCACTTCACAGCATGGGTTTATTCCAGGGAGGGGGACTACACAACACACGAGACAGATGATTACGATTTTAGATGCCATGGGTGTTGCAAGGGACCCTGTCACGGCTATTTTTTTGGATGCAGAGAAGGCCTTCGACAGGGTCTCTTGGAAATATTTATGGGAAGTAATGAAGTGGTTCAGGCTGGGGGATGGATATATTAAGGCAATTCAGGCATTGTACGCAGAGCCGAATGCTAGAATAAGGATTAATAAAGGATACACTGAACTAGTGCAAATTAGACGGGGCACAAGGCAGGGATGCCCTGCATCTCCGCTATTATTTGTCTTGTATATTGACCCTATCCTGTGCAGATTTGAAAATAACTGTAGGATTTCCCCAATCAGGCTGCACAACATCAGTTATAAAGTGTTCGCATACGCGGATGATGTGGCAATAATTACCAACAACCCTGATATTGCTCTACCTGAGATAGAGATGGAAGCAACAGGCTTCGGAGCAATTTCTGGATATAAAATTAATAGCGAGAAAACACAAATAGTACAAAATCCCTTCATGATATATCAAGACAGTAGAGTTGTTAAAGTAGCGACATACTTAGGAATCAAAGTCACTGCCGATCTAGACAATCTGATAGAGATGAACATGAAACCATCGGTAGATAAAGTGAAGGAGAACATGGAAAGGATAGACAAGCTTAACTTAACGTTGATGGGCCGAATAAATGTGATCAAAATGACTACCTTTCCAAAATTCCTGTATTTATTCAGAGCAATACCACTCTTCTTTGAACACTCTTGGTTTAACAAAATAGAAGCTATTTTAAATAAATTTATATGGGCACAAGGCAAAACCAGGAGAGCATATCACCACTTAACACTTCCAAGAGAAAAGGGAGGATGGGGAGCACCGGATTTCCGTTTTTATTACTGGGCCACAGCGATGCAATATTTTCAGGGTCTAATAGGTGGTGGGGGCATAGAGACAGGAGAAGATTCACAGGGATACACTTATGTTTATGCTGCACTGCTGGGAGAAGGGGCTGTAAACGGATTCTTAAATACAATTGATTTTAGCTAATATAAGCATACTAGGTTCAAGACTTTAAAAGCTGCCTATAGTATTTGGAAGGTGTTACAAAAGAAAATAGGTTTAGGAAGATATAACAACTACACACGAATGTATACAAATAGCTCTCTACCTGGTGACATTTTTAGAGACACGGTGATGAGGGACTGGGATAACAAAGGGATCAAGAAAGTTGGGAATCTTATGAACCAACAGGGCGAAAACCTACAGTTCCAAGAAATCCAAAGCAAATTCAAAGTAGATAACAACAGCTTCTTTAAATATTTACAGATTAGAAGTTACTTGGCAAACAAACAGGGCGGAACGTTAGGTTTTGGGTCTTGTCGCATAATGGATTATTTAGAGAGAAGCATTCATTGCACGATTCGCTATTTATATGCAGAATTATGCACATATAAATCCGACGATAGAGAGAAATATGCCAGGATGTGGTCGGATAGACTAGAGGTACACCCAGAAGATTTCCAGTTATCTCTTGATCTGGGAAGAACAGTTCTATGCTCTGCTACCCTTCAGTCGCAACACTACAAAACTATATATTCGCTTTATCATACTCCAGCTAGACTTGCACAATTGGGGAGCAATACAGGAATAACATGCCCACGCTGTGACTCAGCTGGGGCAGACATTTTACATATGTTTTCTCAGTGCCCACAATTGTTTTCCCTCAAAAAAGAGATTGAGAAATTTTCGGATGATTCACTGGGATGTAAAATTAAGCTCACAGATGAGATATTATTGCTGGGGGTTTTGGGGAGAACTGAGAATTCTTTTCCTGAATTTATTTTTATGTTGGCCGCAGTTTTCCGAATTTGTATAGCGATATCATGGCTCGACAGGGTCCCACCAACCTTCCAGATGTGGATAGCTCGGTTATTATCAACTTATAATTTAGAAAAAGCGTTTTATGATAGAAAGGGGAAAAAAAGTAGATCTTTGGGAAAGAAGATCTGGTACCCAGTGACAAATTTGGAAAAATGGAGTGATAAATCGGGTAGGGTTTGCTGATTGTATTGAGTAGTAAGCTCAAGTTCCATAATGTTTTAATTTAGACGAATTATAATTAGTCGCAAATGATGGTATGAATAATGTAATGTAATGATCATGGTCTTGTAATGTATAAATGTGCTGTAACATTTATTGGTTTGGTACGATGGAAAATGATAAAAACTTTTAAAAAATAAATAAATAAATAAAAAAGAACACTGGATCAGTATTCATAAATAATAAGTAGACGGTCCGTGAATTCCACAATAATACTACTTGTCGATCTGATGAGATAGGTCAATTTTAGAGCAATTGTTGTTTCCTAAAATGTTTTTTGAGCATTGTTTTAAATATTTTATTTGTTTCACAGTACATCAATCATTAATTTTTGTCTCTTTCTTTATCATATCTTACATGATCAGCACCCAGGGGCAAGAAGACGGGGTCAAAGCCACAGGCGGCGGGACAAGAAGAAGATCAAGGTGCCTCCCAGGGCCAGGACCACTCCTCTACTGAGGACTCTGCTGCTGGCCCCAGTAAGTCCTCCAGTGGTTAATATTATTAATTATATTTCCCTAACTTTTACTGCACCTTATTTTTTCTAAACTATTATTTCTGTTTCCTAATTCTATTTTTTTCCAAGTCTTCTTCGATCTAGACTTTCTAAATTGTTGTTATCCCTGACTCAAACTGCCTCTGCTATGACTTTCTGTACTACTACTATTAGTCTGTCTGTAGCTAAGCTTGCCTAGTTGGCCACTCTTTATTTAAAAGGTTTTAAATAAAACTCAGATTCACCAATACCTCTAGCCACGGAGTCAAGTCCTTTGGGTTGTCCTCTTCTGGTATTCTTTCTTGAGGCTTTTCGACAATTCTAAACCAACAAAATGCCCAACCAGATATTTCACAATTTTTGATAGGATATACTATTACTGTTGTGGGGATTCTGCACAGCCACATACATACTATGCACTAGAAAATAGAATGTTGGTGATGAGAGGTTAGACCTTCCTACACCTCATTCAGAACCCACAATCCCCTAGCTATACTCTCTCATTAGGTCCCCGAACCCCCCGAAGATACTCAATGATTAGAATACCCAGAACATAATAACACCCTTTCACTCACTCACTCGTGTAAGTCAACCACACCAAATACCACAGAGTCTATGTGTAAGTTCAAACGTTTTTTTTCAACTAACAAGCCTGTTCGTTGTTCTACAATTCAATTCAGTAAGTATACTATATGAGCCAGCTCCAACAGCAAAATTCATAAGATTAAAACAATAAACATTGTTACAAGTCCATCGAAGACAAACGATATCTGTGCGAAATCTGGGGGGACCCCTCACATTAGAATGTAGAAGTACTGGTTACATCATAAGCTCTGCAAAGCTCTGGTTCATAGAAGGGAATCTTCTGCCTGTTATGAGAAAGTGGTGCGTGTTAGATAGTATTATGCAAGCATTTCCCAGTCATGCCAAAAAGTGTAGCATGTTGTGGCTAAGCAATACAGACTAACCAGAACTCCATAACAAAGTGGCCTGTATGAGCTCATGTGGGCTCAAAGGCATCACTCTTACACACCAATCTGTGAGGTAATGTCACATGTGCAAAAGACATGAAGCTAAAATGGTTGCATTGCATGGCTCAGGCTAACTTTGCCAAGAGTAGATAGGGACCATAACACTAACAGTGTCTACTCTACTCTAGTACACGATTTGGACTAGTGATGTATGATATATTTTTTACTGTTTGAAATCTTTATTTCGACCAATAAGATCATAAAAGATATACACACATCACAATCACATGAAATTTATACAATACATCAAAACAATGATTATAAAAATTGGTCTTTACGATATAAATCAGATTATCCTTAATGACAGCTAAAACCAATTAGCAACTTAAGTTGTTAAAACGGAATTAAAAAATCCACGTCCAGCTTGAGGAAACGTGAACGTGCGTGCCACATTGCCGTTAAATACTTCGCCATTGCAAACACTATCTGGGGGGAGAGATCAGTCTTCAGGATTCTGTACGCAGGTAAAAAATTTCTGAAGCCCATGTTTTTAAGAAGGGGAATGAGCCAGTATTTCCTAATTTTTTGGTAGGGTTTGTAAGAAAATACCACATGTGAGTCATTTTCTTGGGGATGCGCGCATACCGGGCAGCGCTCAGTGGTCGGGGGCGAAGACCAAGAACTTTTAAATGACCTTAAAGTTAGAGTTCCATACCGCCACTGCAGAAAGAGCTTCCTGGTTAGCGCGGGAGTCATACCATCCAAAACACATTCAAAAGAATAGTAGTCTTTGTTTTGGATGAATAAGTTTGTTAAAGAGCCCACCCGCGTCTCATCCAAGGCAGCAGTAAGCTTTAGGTCGTAGTAGGCTTTTGATAATTCTTTACGTGAGATCCTGATACTTGCATTTACCGAATCAGTCCAGAGTTCTGATAAACCTAGGGTCTCAAGTGACCTTTTTATATAGCTTAACCATGGGATAAAAGTAGCATTTGGTACATTTAAAAACTCCTGAAGCTCAGTCCTGTATTTAGTGAGATCATTGCTGCTCCAGAGTCGTCGCCAAAGGGTTAATGGCTTGAGTCCCAGTTCATCTGCGATTGGCCTGATATCCAAGTCGAGTCTCAAAGGAAGCAACGGCGTACTTAAGGGGAGAGCTACCATCTGCCTGATAAATGTATTTTCTGTACACGTCAGTTTTTGGGCAGAGGTGTGACCCCACAGTTCGCCCCCGTATGTAACTGCCCCCCGGGCCTGTGATTTATAAATTTGAATGACTGGACCCACTGGGCGGTATGTAGAGTTCTTCACCATCCTTGAGATACCACCCACTAGCTGCCCGAGTTTCATGTTGGCTTTAGTCTTGTGTGTTGCCCAGGTCATTTTCTCGTTTAGAGTTACCCCCAGGTACTCAAACGTGGAGACCCTCTCTAAACGAACTGAGCCAAGCATGGGGTTAGGGCGTGTTGAGGGAGTGGGGTTTAGGATCATATATTTTGTTTTTAAGGCATTGATCTCAAGTCCCCTGTCAGTGCAGAATTCCAGAAAACCATGCAGTACCCTTTGGATTCCCATAGGGGATTTCGACAGCAGCAGGGTGTCGTCCGCAAACATAATGGCGGGCACCCTGCTGCCATCCAATTTGGGGGCGTCGATGTCACCAATCCTGGACAGGTGGGCGATTACCCTGTTCACAAAGAGGCAGAACAGGGTCGGTGCAAGCACACAGCCCTGTCTCACCCCTCTGTCAACGGGGAATCTATCTGTGAGGTCCCCGTTCCTGCCACACCTGACACGTGCAAAGTTATTCTAATGCAACTTAATTAGGATGGATAGGATATCTGCCGGGATACCTATATCTGCCAAGACACTCCATAATTTTGATCTTGGCACCAAATCGAAGGCGGCTCGCAAGTCCACAAACACATTGTACAAGCTGCCCCCCTCGATTAGTGCAGTCCTCCAATAAATGAGGTTTAAACTGAATATCTGGTCGGTTGTAGATACCCCCCTTCTAAAATCCGCCTGATATGGGCTCTAAATAGCACTTTCCTCCAGCCAATTCTGGAGCCGATCTAATATAAGCCTCCCAAAAAGCTTCTGGGACACCATATCTGATGCTGAACTGTTTATGACTAACTGAGATGGGTTGGGGGTGGGATGGGGGTGGGTATGGGGGAGGGCAGCAGTCTGACGGGTGGACACGTTTCTCGAGTTCAGAGAGGTTTATTACCTCCGGGGGGGTAAGTTGGGGATTGGATGAGTTATTCATGGGGATCAATTGGGGTGGGTGGCCCCCGGCCTCCCGTTGGGGGTCGGTGCCGCGCACCTACACCGCGACAGGTACTTCAATTTTGCTGGGGTTTGGGGGGGAGGTTGGGAGTTGAGGGGTTGTTGGGAAGGGGGTTGATGGGGGTTGGGGAGGTGGGGGGAGGCACGGGTTTTGGCGGGGGGTCGGGTAGTTCTCTGCAGCACGATGTCCCATCAAGTTCCACAACAGACATGTATACGTTTACAGTCCCTGACACCCAGGCAATTGGTTTTTCAACCCTTAGATGGCAGTTAGAGATCCCGGGCCAGCTCTCCTCAAGGCGTCACTGCGAATTGTGAGCTGGAATGTAAGGGGTATGTTTGATAAAATAAAGAGGGGCACAGTTCTGCAGCAGGGGAAGAAAGAAAGAAAGAAAGAAAGAGCAGATATCCTACTTTTGCAGCAGACGCATCTCCTGGGCACCAAAACCCTTAGCCTGCAGTGATATGGATACCAACAGGCGTATCATGCCGGGTTTGCGAGGGGCTCCTGGGGAGTGGCTGTTTTCGTATACCGCTGGGTGTCCTATGTCCACTCGACACAATGGGTGGATGCCCAGGGCAGATATGTATTTGTCAAAGGAATGATTGGGGATGAACCTATGGTCTTCGGAAGTGTATATGCCCCTCCCCCATTGCAGTGGTCCCAGACGTGATGGCTTTGATCGGGGGTGACTGGAATGATGTTATGAATAGCCGGATGGATCGCCATAGGCCTGGGGGTGAGCATGCGGCAGACACTCCCACCAAATTGAGTGATATGGTGAGAGGGATGGGCTGGATAGATACATGTCGTTATCAGCACACTCATAGCCGGGAATATACCTATGTTTCTGCGGTACATAAATTAGATTAGATTACCTATTTGTTCCCCACGCTCGGATAGGGAGGGTGGACTCGACGTCTATATTGCCGCGAGGCCTTTCCGATCACTCCCCGATTACTGTTGACCTTCTTCTGGATAGGAGGTGGCAGCCGTTTCGATGGCGTTTCTCCACATGGCATCTACAACAAGACGATTACCAGACTCACATGAGGGAGGCCATAGTCCAATATTGGGAGGACAATGATGGGTCAGAGAGGGACGAGATGACCCTATGGGAGGCTCTGAAGCCCACACTCCGAGGAGTAGATATTGCCTGGTGTGCGGCGGCCAGTGAGGGCCTGGAGGAGGCGGCGGATCAGGTCCGTGACTTAGAGGTGCGATGCACTGCAACGGGGGATGACGGCGACGTACGACAGCTACTACTAACGCAGCAGGCTTATGCGTCTTTACTCCTCGAGGAGTCACAGCAGGTCTGGCTACGCAGAGCAGAATTTACCAATGGAGTGATAAGTCCAGCACAATGCTGTATAGGCTCTGCCAGGGCACTTTCGAGGCGCAGGCCCTGCCGGGTCTTCAGGATGAGACCAGAGATTCCTTGTCAGCCCCTGAGGAGCTAGCAGACAGTTTTGCGCGATACTATGCGGCCCAGTATGCCCCTCAGGAATCCCTCCCATCAGAGGCCATTGTCAAATTTCTTTAGACCTTCCGCCACGGGCAATTTTGGAGGAGGGACGGGATCGTCTCGAACTCCCTCTGTCGGCTGAGGAACTAGGAACGCCTCTTGGGGAACTGAATGCTGGGAAGGCCCCCGGGCCCAACCGGTTCCCATGCGAATTCTTTAGGAAATATCATCATCAGTTGGGGGCGTACTATAAGAGGGCATTGGAGGCGGCCAGGGATTGTGGCCGTTTACCGGCGGATTGGAGGCATGCCAAAATCGTAGTCTTCTGTAAGCCTGGGAGGCCCCCGAAAACCACAAATCATATAGACCCATATCGCTTCTGAATGTTGAGGCGAAGATATTGGCCAAAGCACTCGCCAATCGCCTCCTTCCATACATCACTGACCTGGTCCACCCGGAACAAGCGGGATTTATGCCTCAGAGCGACGAGGCACAATTTTAGGCGTGCACAGGTGGCGGTAGAGATGATGCGGGCCACAGGAACCCAGGCGGCACTTCTGCTGGCCGACATAGATAGGGCTTTTGACTCATTGAGTTGGGTCTACTTACATGCGCTCCTACCTCACCTGAATCTTGGGCCCCAATTTCTATCGTACTTGAAGTTGCTGTATACTGACCTGACGGCCTCTGTGAGAGTAGCTGGGGCTGTGTCCAACGCCTTTCCTATCGGACGGGGCACTCAGCAGGGGTGCCCCCTCTCGCCGTATCTGTTCGCCCTTGCCATGGAACCATTAGCGGCATGGGTACGAATAGACGCACAAATGCGAGGCTTTGACTAGGTGGCAGGACCGTCAGACAGAATCGCGCTATATGCTGACAATGTTCTTTTCTTCCTCACGGAACTAAATAGGTCAGGACTGAGGGTCCTGGAAATAATGCGGGTGTTTGGGGAAGTGTCGGGGCTCCATCTATATTTGCGGAAATCCACGCTGTGGACACTAGGAGATCCCACAGCACTGGGGTCCTGGGCGTCGGTGTTGCAGGAGGCGGTGGGGGCCTTAAGTATCTCGAAGTATTCCTGAAGGACTTACCTGGGGTCTCTTGGGAGTGTAATGTCGTTCCTGTCTGGGACCAGGTCCAGTCGGAGATGAAAACATGGTCCCGTATGCCCCTGAATATTTATGGCCGCTCGGCCATTTTCAAGATGGTGGCCCTCCCGCGTCTACTATACCAACTGCAGAACCACCCCTACCCTATTTCGCCGCAGTGGTTTCGTCAGGTCAACTAGGCGTTGGGCCAATTCCTCTGGGCCGGGGGTGCAGTGAGAGTGGCGCTCCGTACCTGTTTCCTCTCCACATATTGCGGTGGATTGGCATCATCAGATGTTTTGTCCAATTATCAGGCGTCTCACCTATTGATATTGAACGAGTGGTGGTATGGGGACTGGGGAGATCCAGCGTATGCCCTTGAGAGGTATCCAATGGAACCGGACACCCTGCGCACTATATTGTATTCGTCTGGGAAGAGGAAGAAGCTCCCAGTTGTCACTCAGGTGGTCTTCCAGATTTGGCGACAGGCGCTACACTGCATGGGATGGTGGAACAGACTGACGGAGGAAACCCCATTGTGGCAGAATGGTCGGTTGCCAGCTCTGGCGTCCCTACAGGGGTTCCGCGGCTGGGACGCGATAGGAATATCGGTGTTGGGCCATGTTATGAAAGGCACGACCCTTAAATCATTCCAAGAGCTGAGGGACGACTATGACATGCCCCGAACCCAGTTCTTTAAATATTTACAGTTCCGACATGCCATCTCCCCCGCCCTATAGGGCCTAGACTCCTTGCCTGAATTCAGCTCCATGGAGGCTAAGGTATTCATGGGAGAATTGGAGGATAAGAAGATATCCCGCATCTACCAGTCGTTAGTTACACATTGCTCCCCCTTGCTAGATAAGCTGCGGACCGCGTGGGAGGGGGACGTGGGTGAGCTAGAAGAGGAGGATTGGATAGAAGCCCTTGCAGCCACTAGGGGAGCGGCCATTGCTGTGCGCCTAAGATTTAATCAATTCAAATATTTGCATAGAGCTTACTATACTAGGGAGAGGCTATGGCGAGCTGGCCTGATTGTGTCCCCTGAATGCCTGAGGTGTGGTCGCGAGGTGGGCACTTTTATGCATACGGTATGGTCATGTGGTGCACTGGAGAGGTTCTAGACAGGTGTTTGGGACTGTTTGTCTGAAGTGTTGGGTTGGGAGCTTCCCCGTACGCCGCAGTTGGGCCTTCTCCATGTTATGGAACAAGTTGGTGGAAACGTCTATAAACGGCATTTACTGCTTCTTGGCATTACAGTAGCTAAGAGGAATGTGGCTCGAGCCTGGAAGGACCCCAGGGCCCCCCCGGTGGGATTATGGAAAAAGGGTTTAGATTACTGCATGGGGTTGGAGAGTCCAGTGTTTGAGGCCCGAGGCTGCCCCAGGAAGCACTATAAAATATGGAGGAGATGGGCAGATTACAGCGGATTGTGGCTGGAGCCTCCAGCGTAACATGATATGGATGCAGGACAGATGCGCTTAGATCCTGGGTGAGGGAGAGTATACATTGAATGCTTCATAACTGATCTTTTTTTTTTTTTAGGAATGGGTGGACATCGTGCAGTGGGGTAGGGTGGGATCCGGGAGGGGGAAGTTAGTGGGGGGGCAGGGGAGTGGGAGGGCTGACGTAATTGTGTTCCTTTAAATTATTGTATGGATTGCCTTTCAGTGAATATTGCTTATATGCTCACAGCTCCTCCGGTGTTCGGAGTGCTGCGTCTTTCTTGCTATCTCTCAATAAAATAAAATAAATTGTTCTGAAAAAAAAAATTTGAATATAACTATTATTATTCCTTCACAGAAATGTCTTTAAAAGATCTAATTTCCACT
>NW_028248854.1:0-19292 GCF_964263255.1 Lissotriton vulgaris
GGGGGGCGTGGCTTGGACGCCGATCGGGATGGCGGCGTGAGCTCGCAGCTCCGCGCGGAATCCCGCTAATTCTCCTGTTTTTCGGGACCCTAGGCGACCCGGAGACGACGTTCCTGCCCTCTGAAGTGTAAGGGGACAGCTGGACGTAATCGGTGAATCGCTGGGGGACTGCTGGCCCCGAGGAGATCGAGGAAGAGGCGGCCGAGGTGTAGTCCGGGGTGTGAAGAAAATGGCGGCGAGGAGGTCGGACGGTCCCGAACTTCAGCCCTGAGTCCGGCTGTCGCCAAGCAGAGAGGGACCCCGCACCCGGCTGCCCAACGTACTGGGATTGGCGGCGCGAAGCCCAGAGACCGGGGGACGCTGCCCGATTCACCCAGGAGGTCAGGGGTTCTCGCCGACCACCGCCCTACGACTCATCCTCCCCCCACAGGCCCAGTGGGGGTGACGGAACGGAGCTCGTCCGCCTGGTCAGTGCTCCTGAGACCATTGGCGGTGACATAGCACTACCCGGTGCCCGGTGACCGGCACGGACCCACGGGGGAACCCACAGTACGGGTGGCCGGCCTTGTGACGCAGCGCCCTGACATGGCGGCGATCGGAGGGCCGATGCCCGGGAGCCGCGAGGGGGACTCGGCGACATCGACCCAGCTGAATGAGAATCCCTCCCCGGAGCCTGATCAGGAACAGCGGCTGAACCGGCGCTTGGATGCCATCCTTGAGGCGATCACCTCCACTAAGGAGGCGTTGCACAATGACATTGCCCAAGTGGCCACGGGCCTGGGGCTGCTACGCGCGGATCACGCGAAGCTGGCGGATCGGGTCAAGGATCATGACCAACTGTTGCTGGACCTGAAGCCATCGGTGGTGACCGCGGAGCACAGGATTACAGACATTTTGGCCCGACTGGACACTCTAGAGCGGAGGGCGGAGGATGCCGAAGGCCGCAATAGGCGGAACAACGTGCGGGTCGTAGGCCTGCCGGAACGGATTGAGGGGGAGGATGCGGTGGCCTACATGGAGAACTGGTTCCGCACTGTGGTGGCGCCGGAGGGGCTTACTCCATTTTTCACTTTGGAGCGGGCTCACCGGGTGCCCGCTCGCCCGCCGGGGCTTGGCCGCCCCCCCCGACCAATGGTGGTGCGGCTCCTCCACTACAAGGACCGAGACCTCCTCATCCAGCGGGCCAGGATGTCGGGCCCTTATGAGGTGGAGAACAGCAAGGTAACGATCTTTCCGGACTATACGCAGGCGGTCCAGAAGGACAGGGCATCGTTCCTGGCTGTGAAGAAGGAGCTCAGGGAGGAAGGCATTCAGTACTCCTTGCTCTACCCGGCCAAGCTGCGGATTATTATGGATGGCACCACACACTTTTTCCAGACTCCGGACGAAGTTTGGCAATGGCTGGAGTCGTACAGAGCAGGGACGGATAGGACGCACCAAAGTCGGCGAGACCAGCCCAAGCGGCCCCGGGTGCGGCAGTCACAACGCATCAGGTCCCGCAACAGGCGCCAGCGGGAGAAGCGGGAGGCTCAAATGGCGGCGGAGAAGAGGGATGCACTCGCGGCGACGGCGGCCATTACAGGGTCGCGACAGAACAGTGAACGGGCCGAAACGGACTCGGGAGGAGAAGGCAGCAGAACAGGAGAGGAACTTTCGGAGGCAGAGAGCCAAAAGGGGCCGACGGTGACCCCACAGACTTCGGATACTATTTTCTGCGGCTGAGATAGACTTGGGACTAGATCGGGACTTCATGGTAGGGTGATATCCTGTTGCTGGAGGGCGGGTTGCTGGGTGGGGGAGCTGAGTGTATCGGAGGGGATGAAGGGCGGGACGCGGGCTCCGCTAGCTGGGGTCGGCGGCGACTCACCCCCCCTAGGCCCTTAGGTCGACTGTGGTGGAGACCACAGGGTAAGTGTGTGAGAAGTTGGATCAAGGTTTGGATGGGGGCGGCCATTGGGTTCGTGTGCTCTGTCCTGGGGAGTGGGGTTTGGGGAATGTTTCAGTTTTGGGGTTGTTTGGGGGGGGGCAACTGCATTGGGGGGGCCATGGACCGTTGTTGTTTGATTCGGACTGTACGGAATTGGAATGGGGACATTACCTAATTTGAAATGCCTAACGTGGAATGTCCGGGGGCTGCGGACTATGGTGAAACGTCACAAAGTACATGCATACCTGGTACGCAGGGGGGTTCAGATAGCTATGCTCCAGGAGACTCATCTCACCAAAAAAGAGTGCGCTGCCTTGCAGAAAAGATGGCGGGGCCAGGTTTTTGGCACCACTTACTCAGCGTATGCCAGGGGGGTCTTGATCTGGGTGAGGGCGGGGATACCCTTTCAAGTGCTGAATCAGGTAATAGATCCGGATGGCAGGTTTGTAGCGGTGGAGGGGAGATTGTATGGACGGGATGTGGTTTTCTGTTGTGTTTATGCACCGAACACTGACCAAGGCCGATACTTTGATAGCCTCTCGGGGTCCTTGGCCTCTTTCCTGGCGGGTCCGATAGTGCTAGGGGGGGACTTCAACTCGATTACCGATGTGGCTCTGGATAGGTCCCATCCCCCCCTAGTAGACTCTCCTGTGCGCAGGCTGGCCGCGCACAGGAAGGACTGGCAAGAACGATGGGGGTTGCTGGATGTCTGGAGGGAGAGGCACAGGGGAACCAGGGATTACTCCTTTTATTCCGCTCTCCATGATTTACATGTCAGGATTGATTCGGTGCTTTGCGGGAGCTCCCTAGCCCCATTGATTACCCATGCTGAGTACCTTGCTAGGACGATATCCGATCATAACCCCCTGTTGGTGCATATTCAATGGCAGAGGGAGCGCTCAGTAATACCAACATGGCGGCTTCGGCCGGAGACGCTAGAGGATTCTGTGTTCGACGATGCGGTCCGGCAGGGCATTGATAGTTATTTCGGTGTGAATGAAGGAACGGCGACGAGCAGGTCTACTGAATGGGATGCAATGAAAGTGGTGGTGAGAGGGGTGTGCTTGGGCAGGTTCTCGAATGCTCGAACGACTGTGCTGAATGACTTAATGAAAGCGGAGGAAACTTTGAGGGACCTGGAGCGCCGCAGGCCAACTAGGCCAGGTCTACAGGCCCAGTTGTTGAAGGCGAAGGAAGTGGTAGCCGCGGAGACGGAACGTTTGAGATGTTATGACTATAGGCAGTACATTATCAGGGCACACGCAGAAAGGGACAAGGTGGGTACCCTCTTAGCCAGATTAGCTAGCCCGGAACTTAGGGGTTGCCCGATCCTCAGCATTACTAACGCGCAGGGAGAGATGGTGTACTCCCAGGCAGCTGTATTGGACCGCTTTAGGGGTTACTACGAGGAATTGTACCGGAGTCAGTTGGGAGTGGGGGTTCAGGACATCGTGGAATACCTGGGGGAGAGGCCGCTTCCGGTCTTGGACGAGGACGACGCGAAGGACCTGGGTAGCCCGATCACGCTTACGGAAATTCGAGTGGCCATCAAACATATGGCCCGTAACAAGACGCCCGGGGTGGACGGACTCCCAGTCGAGTTCTATCAGCACTATGTAGACGCTCTGGCGCCCAGGCTGCTGGTGGTGTATATGGAGGCCTTCGAGAAGGGGGCATTGCCTGGCTCCATGCGGGAGGCCTTGATAGTACCACTCCTCAAGCCTGGCCGGGATGCCGCGGACGTGAGGTCTTATCGCCCGCTGTCCATGCTGACGGTGGACTATAAGATCCTGAGTCGCATCCTAGCCACTAGATTGGCCCCGCACTAAGCATGGGCGAATTTTGCGGATCTCGCGTTCGCGAATTTTGCGGATTTGCGGATTCGCAATCCGCAAAATCCGCGAATTCCCGCGAATTTGCGGATTTTTTTTTTTTTTTGTGTTCGCCCGTGTTTCTGCCAGTTCGCGAGGGTTTTTACAATTTCGCAATTTGCGAACTTACCTGTCGGGTCGCAAGTTTTGCGAACTTGTTGTTTCTACATGTCCAGCCTGTTTGGGACACTCTTCTTCATCACTGCCACTCTCTGTCACCACTGCCACTCTCTGACTACTCATGCCACCCTCTGGCCCACCCATGCCACCCTCTGTTTCATCACCACACCCTCTGGTTGTCCAGTGTACATTATTTTCGGCAAAGCAAAGCACACCTTCCCTGCCTCAAGTGACCTGAATTAATTTGGGGCTGATTAATGTGTCACAGAATATTTTTTTAGCTGGCACCTGCTTCCTTAGTGCGCCCTGATTAGTGATCTTTTGCACTTGCTAAGTGCTTTCATTGTTGCAAAATTAGTTACAACACCTGCCCTGCCCCAACTGACAATAATGAATTAGGGGCTAATTAATGTGTCACTGAAAGAATTTAAAGTTCCAGCCTGGCACCTGCTTGTCTGCTCCTTTAGCTGTAAATCAGGACCTTTGTGGCATACAGTTAAGGTCAGAGCAGGGTCACACAATAGTTGCAAGCAGGCAACCGAATTCTGGAGGGCCCCCTCAGGAAGCAATACAAAGAATCGTTACAAATCATGAGGTTGACCTTTTGCACCTGCTCATTGCTTTTGCTTTTGCTGAAATCGTTTTGCGGTTTTTTTCGCGCTATTCGCGGGGCGCGGCGTCGTGCGAAACCGACCGCGGAAGCCGCCAATTCGTGCGAATGAGCATTTTATTTTTTTGCGGCTTGTTGTTTCGCGAGTTTTTTTGCAGTATTCGCGAGCCGCTTGCAGCGCAACACGCGAATTTACCCCAAGGTCGAGTACGGGCGCGGCCATTTTGTTTGCGTGACGTATTTCCGTTTCCGCCCGCTATGTATAATCTCGCGCAGTAAGCGCATTGCGAGTAGAGGTTCGCACGAGATCGCGCGGGAAATCTAGAGGTTCGCACGAGATCGCGAGGAAAATCTCGCGCGAACTGACTTTCGCGCTCGGAAACGGGCGCCGGCCATCTTGTTTTTCATTCATTTCCTGTGTCTGGGCATGGTGTTTAATCCTCTTGATATCTTTCCCATCCTTTGCTTGTTTTCAGTTTTTTTTTTACGATTTTGCTTCTTATCTATCCCTCTCTTTTCCTAGCTGTATATTTTTGTCTTTTCTGCTATTTTTCTTTACTTTTAAACTACTTTTGTAAACTCTTTTCTTTTCTTCTTCCCTATCCTATTCTTTCTTAATTTTCTACTTCTTCCTACCTTACCTGCCCAGACCATGGTCAAGCCAGGCGCCGTGAAGCTGCCCAGGCACTTGAGGGCCGCAGCGGCGGCGGGGAGTAGTGCTGGACCCAGTGGCAGGACAGCAGGCGTGAGATCGAGGGGGGAGCAGGTGACGCGCCGGGAGATATTCAGCCCGGAGGAAGTGGGCGCGCTGGTGTACTTTGTCCAGCGCCGCCTGCCCAGGACCATCGCGGGAGGCGGCAGGATCGCGGCCGGCGGCTATAACATGCGGGAGCGCCGGAAGCGGTGGGAGAAGGTGTGCTGGGCCATATCCCACCTCTACGGGGTCCAGCGCACCTACAGCCAGGTCACCCATCGCTGGACGGACCTCCTGGACCGCGAGCGCGACCTGCTGGACCAGCTCGGCTTGGAGATCCCCGGCCTTGGTGAGTAGTAGTAGCCATTGGCATTTAATCACTCACTACTATGATGTTTTCTCCTGCTCTGTGTTGTTGTATTGCAAATATTTGTTTTTTACATGGAGCAAGCCAATAATGCCGCTGATGACGATTACATTGTAGTTAAATTATATTTCAAAATCTTCTGTGCATTTCAGGTGCACTGCTCTCCTTCTCAGTGGGGTTGCTACTATGCTTATTTGTTTTCTATTTCGTGGTCTCATTGGCCTGAGTAACTATTATGTATGAGTGTACTTAACAGAACTGCGTAATGCTAGACACTAGGGGGCAGATTACATTTACAAGCCCCTTGCGCCACGTTTACGTTGCCTTGCGTGACGCAACAGCGGCGTAAACGTGCCGCATCCCTGCAAGTCATTTACAGCATGACGCATCTAGGGAGATGCGTCACGTTATAAAGCCATGGGCCTGCACCACAATGGGTGCGTTCCTAGTACGCAGGGTGGGCGGTCCAGCGGCTGTGCGCCTCGCAAAATTGCCTGCGTGAAATCTACAAGATTTAACGCAGGCACTTCTGCGACGCTGCTACGTCAATTCAATTCCTTATGTCTGCTCGAAGCAGGCGAAAGGACTGACACAGCATGTAAAGTATTGGGTGGCCCTGAGCATTACTGGAGTTGCATTGCGTTGGCGACGTGACTCCAGCGATGCGCCGCTCTTACGTGACGAGATGCGTCACGCAAGTGCCTACCCTTGCGCCAGGGCGCGCCGCATTGTAAATGAGGCACATCTGCCGTGTCGCAAGGGTAGTTTTGCGTGACGCATTTGATCTGGCGCATCTCTGGAGATGCGCCAGAACGCGTAAGTAAGTATGCCCCTAAGGGGCAGAATTGCAATTACCGTCGCATCCCTGCAAAGTAGCAGGGATGCGCCATTAATTGTGCGGCCCGCTACCACCACCAAACATGGTGCGCCGTATTTGCAATGCGGCGGCGGCGCCCCATGGGCCCAAAACGTCACCGAAGCTTTACTGCTGGAGTTGCGTCGCAACGATGGCGCAGCTCCATCAATGCTCTGGGGTACCCTATCTCCCCAATGCTGGGTCAAGCCGTACGTCTGCTTCAAGCAGGTGCAGGGTTTGTGTGACGCATCATTGTCCTAAAGGTGACTGATTGATATTTTGTAGATTTCCCTCAGCCACTATTAGGATGTGTTCCAGCGCAGGAATGCCCTCCCTTGCGCCGGAACGCCCCCTGATGGCGCAGGGCTTTATAACGGGATGCATCTCCCAAATGCGTCACGTTGTTATAATATTATACGCCGCACCATGGCGCCCTTTTTTGTTTAGCTGCTGCGTCACAAAAGTCACGCAAGAACGGCGCAAAAGAGCCGCAAGGGCTTAAATCTGCCCCTTCCTTTGTAACCCTGACAATAAGAAAAATAGTGGCGGTGGATTGATAGTTTGACTATGTAAATGACTGGTAATGTAGCAGGCAACTGTTAGTGTTGTCACTGATCTGACTGAAATCACAATGGAGTTTGTCTGTCACTTTGCGTCTTGCCTGCGGACTGCTGCCTGCCAGTCCTAGGTGAACGTTTCAGTACTTTGTTTAGTGAGTTACGTGACTTTCGAAGTCACAGGTCCGCATATAAATGAAAAGTAACCATAATCAATATAATTTCGCAGAAATATTTTGTTATTGTTCTTTTGAAATGTTTGATTTGGTTGACATTGACAAGCAACAATCATCCATGTTTTCTGTTCTTTCTTTCATGTTGTACGTCAGCTCCCCCCAGGGGCGAGAGGAGGACACAGGAGCAGCAGGCGGCGGATGCTGTTCATCAACAGGGCCAGGATCGGGCAGGCGAGGGCTCCTCTGCTGGCCCCAGTAAGTTTTCATTTTAGACTAGTACCTATTTTTCCTAGCGTTCCTCATTTGACTTTTTTCAAAATTGTCTTTGCTCTTCTTGTAGACTGTATCTAAATTCTTATCCTGCCTCTACTATGACTCCCTGTGGTATTACTAGATTATTCTTATTAGTCTGTCTGTGTAGCTAACTAAGATTGCACGGTTGGCGAAACTCCCATGATTCTAGTCAGCAATAGCTCTATCAACTTAGTGCAGTCCTCTGGGATTGTCCATAATGTCTTTTGAAGTGTTCTATCTGGACTCATGCTTGCAAAAATTGCAAAACCTTTCGCTCAGTCACTCTAGTCTGGACCAAAAAACACAGATTGTATTTAAGTTTAAAAGCTTTATTAAAAGTAAACACATTTATTAAAATGAAGTCATAATAAAACTAAACGTTTAACTGATAATGGAAAAGTGGTTAGTGCTGACGATTAATTGAAGACATTTCTTGTGGTCGAGCCGAGCTCTCACCTGGTTTCAACTTGATCTTGTTGTTAGAAGTCCATCTTCTGTCTGTGTGGAGAAAAATGGTGCGTGTTAAAAAAACAGCCTTCATCAGTTGTGCCAAAAAGTGCAGCAAGACAACCTTCCCTGGAAAAAGGGACATTTTTTTTTTAACTTTAACGACAGTCACAAATTACATTGTTTTCACATGTCTTCATTCCTAGACCAAATACTAGTGACTGCTTTATTCTAACATTCTTAAATGTACTTTGTAGGTGGAACATCTGGTGGCGGGGCCAGTGTGGAGGTGGTGGTGCTCGACACCGAGGCGGAGGGCGAATCGGGCGATGCTTCAGGGGAGGAGGCGGCGGCGGCAGCTGTGAGAGTTGAGACGGTGGTGGTGGCGGCCAGAGGTAAGCTCTTATATATTCCTTACTTATTGAGATTGAAGACTAGCTGGGAAGGCAAGAATATGAGATGCATGGCTGGGTGAATGATGAAGCAATGATGGGTGGAAGGACAACAGCCTGGGTGGGTGACACAGAAACTGTATGTGTCCATATACCTGGATCATGCTACTATCTGACTCTTAGATAGCATATGTGTATCTAGAGCAGGGGTACTCCTAGTACGGCCCGCGGGCCGGTGGTGGCCCGGCAAGCCTTCGTTGGCGGTGCGCTGACCTTGCAGACAATCACTGCTCCCCCGGCCCCCACAGAGCAGAGGCTTTTTTGTATTTCACCTGTTAGCGCCCCTGCATCTCCACTCTGACAATCACTGCTCCCCCGGCCCCCACAGAGCAGAGTGGAGATGCAAGGCCACAAAGAGGTGAAATAGAACTAAGCCTCTGCTCTGTGGGGCCGGGCAAGCAGTGATTGTCAGGGTGGAGAAGCAGGGGCGCTAAAACAAACAAAGCCTCAATAATATGTTAATGGTCTTTTAAAGACCTGTTAAGTACTTTGGTGTTGTTGTCTGTGTGTGCGCGTTGAGGAAGCGGTCTCAACCCGGGCTGAAGGCTGACACAGATAGACACACACACAGTGAGATGACAGAGGGAGAGGGAGGGCAGGAGGGAGAGAGAGATGGAGGGAGGGCAGGAGGGACAGCAGGAGGGAGAGAGATGTATGTAAATGCTGGGTCTGGTGGCTCAGTGGATGAGGGCATCTGCTGCAGGGACCTGTGTGCAACCTCATGGTCACAAGTTATCGTTTTGCTTTAGCCCCGCCCCCTCTGACTCCGCCCCCACCAGTGCGGCCCTCGGCCCCAAACTACACTGTAAATGTAGCCCCTGAGAGAAAGTTTGTGAGTACCCATGATCTAGAGAGAGTAGACGGTCAGTGGATGAAGTAAGTGTAACTTTGAAGAGCATGTAACACTAACACTGCACCCGCACGTCCGTTCCAGTGTAGGAAAGGCAAGGAAAAGAACTTTTAATTTTGTCCAAATACTACCATAAATAGTAGCAGTAGTTTGTATTGCAAGCACTGCATAGATCCGGTTATTATGGTGGCCACTCCCTACCTCTCTTAATAAGTTTAGTAGTACTCAGTCATTCATGTGTGGATGTATCACTGCCTGTCACTCAATAAAAAGCAAAGCACCTAAAGTCATCCCATATATAAGCAAAAACATCCCATGTGAAGTGATAGATAATCAGATTATTTATCTTCTTCAATTTTCCATTTCTAGTACTCATTTCCACTGTAGGGTGAAAGTTAAATTAATTAAGCAGTAGCCCTTGAGTTGTAACAGAGTATTCTCAGTGCCACCCGTAATAGAAAAGTAAGAGATTCACCACCTGCATGTACTGGACGGGTACAGTAACGCAACGGCAACGCAAGTCTAGGTCACTCCTCATGGCGTGCGTCTCTTTTTCTCGGGTGCAAGTTTACCGCGCTGGCATTATGCCGGCTTGCAGAAAATAACGTACCAATTTTCCAAAACAAGAGACAAGAAGAAGAATAAGACTGGTGTACTTTCATAGTCGACTCCAATGGAAGTCCACAGTGCTCATAGAATTTGTTCCTTAAACTCCCACTAATGTTAGAGCAAGGATGAAGAAGTGTGAGGTTAGATAGATACTGGCCTCAATAGTTATGTAATGCGCTTGCAAGTTGCTAGTTGTACTGCAGCACACATTTCTGCTGAATGATTGAGTTAATCTTAAAGAGCATTGGTTACAGACTATGTCTTTCTTTCTTCATATAGGTTCTCCTTCCAAACGAACAAGGAGGAAGGAGCTGGCTAGAGCGGCCCGGCAACGGAGAATCGAGGCCACTGTTGCGGAATATCGGCGGCTGGTGGCCCTGGAGGACGTGGAAAGTGTGCGGTCGACAACAACGACAACGTCGTCCTCCGTGGCCTCACCGGCTGCCACCGTGACCCAGCACAGTGGTCCACCGAGACTGAGCCGGGCTGCCAAAGGCAAACGCCACCGCCGAGCAGCAAGGCCAACAGCTGCTTCTCACAGGCCTTGCACCTGCAAGGCAGTGAAGGCACGCCTGCGCCGCACCACCCTGATGGTGTCCCGCCTTCAGCAGGAGCTCGCCTTGCTCCGCGAGGAGCATGATGCCCTGGCCCAAAAAGTGAACAGCATCCACCCCTAGTGTCCCTTGCCCCTTTTTTAGAGACTTTTGGGGGGTGGGAATTGGGAGTTGGGTTTTTGGGGACTTTTGAAGGACAATCGTTGGGGTTAGGGAGGGTCTTGCGGGAGATTATTTTGTTAGGGATATAAATATACTTTTTCAAACTTTATCTGAGCATACCTGTTTTTTACTGCTTGCCTGGTGGGTGGGGGTTTAACGTTGACTGTTTTCCTGAAAGTTTAGTTCCATTTTCTTCCTTTAAGTGTAAATGCCCAAATGTTTTCAACACTAAGTGCCTCTCACAGACTAAGTGAAGTGAATCCAAGAGTCCTAGGACTTTAGTAGTACTACCTTCAGGCTCTCGTCTCTCGTACTAATACTCCATTATACCCCCAAACCACCAAACGCTTATCTTACCTGTAATTTGTGTTTGAAAGTAGGGCTAGGCCCAGGGCTGGCTCCACGGGAAACACCGAATAACGTTGGCAATCTTGGTCGGATAAAATTTCCTCATAGCGGTGGTAGTAGTGGTGTGCCACAGTGGCAGTTGCATGCCTATGAAAAAAAAGAAAATGAAATCTGGTTTGTCCTCCTGAGCAATTCAACGGTACAACTGAGAATATAGCAGGTGACAGAAGTACAGTAGAGCAGTGCCACATTGTAGCCTAACAAATGGTAAAGTATAACTACTAATTCGGTTGAAGTTCTTTCACATTAGCAATGGTTCTTTGTCAAGCAGAGTAAGAATATATCATCGACAACTGTGGAAAGAAAGAATGCGACAGTACAGGGCCTGTGTGGAATTATTGATAACTATATTCAACATAAGGTCTCTGTAGCCAGATACCCGAGAGCCTTGCTGGTCACTATAAATCCATTCACAACAACACTCAATGGGGTTGGTCTGGAAGGTGTCACGTTTACTCCCCGTGATCCAGTCGATGCAAATATGGTTCCACCTCCAAATGTCACCAACACCCAGAAGTGTAAACACAGGGTGTTCGAGGCATTAGGCGAGGGAGAAAAATAACAAACTAAAATAAAAAATGTGGGATGGGTAAAGGTAGGGTCAGCAGGGAAAGGATACCTGTAAGAGAAGACAAGACAGGCATCAGTGAAGTGATGTCCTAACATACAAGGGTACTCTCATATAGTCTCACTAAATAGTCTGCAAGTCTCCCGCCTACTCATGGGAAATGTAGTTTCATAGTACGGTAGGCGCTTAGGGGCTGCGTAACCTGACAGAAGGTATAGTAGATAGAAAAGGAGAAATTGCTTTTTTTCTAGGTGTCCCCTCACTCACCAGGGTTGCCCCTTGGTGACATGCTTCATCATTGGGGCCATCCCAGTCCTCTACGGCCTGGGGCGTGCTGCGACTTGCGAATTACGTAGGAGCACTTACAAATGACTATGTGTGGTGCAGATAGTGGAGTGGACTAAGTGATGTGTTAAGGGATCAATGTAGAAGCCGAGAGAGAGCAAAGAAATGCAGTCACAGTCAGAGAAAAAGGCAAGGGATACTGTATCTATGTGTGGTTGTAGTGGTCCTGTTGGAAGTGGTAAGTAAGTTGCCCGCAGAAAAAAAATCCTCCTATTAGCGGCACTCCTCCATTGCAGCCGACGCTTCGTCCACCGATGTTGGTCACCAGAAGACACCCTGTCCACTGCCTGCCTGATGCTGAATTGTGGCTCGCTACTGTGAAGCCTGACTCCATCCTTTTTTCCCCATTGCAGAGACTGAAACCCGGCCTGTAATTATTCAACGAAAAACAGGAAGTGATATAATATTACAACACCACTGATAAATAAATATAAGGTATGTAGGCTGTGGAGTGCAAAAAGTCACAATTTGTTTTTCCTAGTAGACAGACAGTACAATGTTTTTGAAAGTGCGTACTCTGAGTCACCTTTTGAAGGATAAGTAAGTATGGGCAAATTAATGTAGCGGATCTTGCCCCTCAAGCTAGGTGTACTGTAAACTGTGTTTTAGAACAAAAATAGATCTTCCTAGCAGTGCTCCCACCCAAAAAACGAGGCCTAGCAGAAAACTGGAGACAAAACTTACTTTGAAAGTAAAAGTAGGCCGAAGTACCCTAATTACCCATTACCCCCCGTGGATTGTATTCAAACCACTTGCAAGCAACCAAGCAAAAGTAGCCATAGCCAGCATCGCTCCAAGACTCGAAATCCCCCCCACTCAAACACATGCAATAGAAATACTGCTAACCCTAACGAACCCTAAGTTAAGAATAGTGGCAAAGGCTTTCTTTAACTATGCCAAATCCCCCCTTTCCCACCATGGATTTTCTTCAAATGACTTGCAACCAAAATTACACATTCTCACGAGTGCTCTAAGACCCCAGAACTCAGTTTGAAAAATCTAGAACACCCCGATACACATGCAATCCTGGTGCTAGGGCTAACCCTAACGAACCCTAAGTTACAAAAAGTGCCAAAACTAAAGGCTTTTCCGCGCGGATTTTGTCCCAACCACTTCTACCCGGTATTAGACCTTCCCAGGAATGCCCCAAGACCCGGCAACCCACCCGCCAAGAAGCATAACACCCCCAAACAGGCCAAAAGCAAAATCTCATACTTGCAATATTTCTGGGCCTTCGGTCCAAACGCGCTGCGTAGCTAGGCCATAAGTCGGGGTTGGCACGACGGATTTCCTGAAAAGCAAATGCAATCAAGATTAGAGTGTCCCAGCAGTGCTCCCAGACCACGAAACTCACCCGCAAACACCAGCAAGCCCCCCAAACAGGCCCCCGAAAACGCTACATAGAGCAAAATGTCTGAAATAGCCCAAAAAAAAATCGGCCTGGATTTTGTCCCAACCACTTCTACCCGGTATTAGACCTTCCCAGGAATGCCCCAAGACCCGGCAACCCACCCGCCAAGAAGCATAACACCCCCAAACAGGCCAAAAGCAAAATCTCATACTTGCAATATTTCTGGGCCTTCGGTCCAAACGCGCTGCGTAGCTAGGCCATAAGTCGGGGTTGGCACGACGGATTTCCTGAAAAGCAAATGCAATCAAGATTAGAGTGTCCCAGCAGTGCTCCCAGACCACGAAACTCACCCGCAAACACCAGCAAGCCCCCCAAACAGGCCCCCGAAAACGCTACATAGAGCAAAATGTCTGAAATAGCCCAAAAAAAAATCGGCCTGGATTTTGTCCCAACCACTTCTACCCGGTATTAGACCTTCCCAGGAATGCCCCAAGACCCGGCAACCCACCCGCCAAGAAGCATAACACCCCCAAACAGGCCAAAAGCAAAATCTCATACTTGCAATATTTCTGGGCCTTCGGTCCAAACGCGCTGCGTAGCTAGGCCATAAGTCGGGGTTGGCACGACGGATTTCCTGAAAAGCAAATGCAATCAAGATTAGAGTGTCCCAGCAGTGCTCCCAGACCACGAAACTGACCCGCAAACACCAGCAAGCCCCCCAAACAGGCCCCCGAAAACGCTACATAGAGCAAAATGTCTGAAATAGCCCAAAAAAAAATCGGCCTGGATTTTGTCCCAACCACTTCTACCCGGTATTAGACCTTCCCAGGAATGCCCCAAGACCCGGCAACCCACCCGCCAAGAAGCATAACACCCCCAAACAGGCCAAAAGCAAAATCTCATACTTGCAATATTTCTGGGCCTTCGGTCCAAACGCGCTGCGTAGCTAGGCCATAAGTCGGGGTTGGCACGACGGATTTCCTGAAAAGCAAATGCAATCAAGATTAGAGTGTCCCAGCAGTGCTCCCAGACCACGAAACTCACCCGCAAACACCAGCAAGCCCCCCAAACAGGCCCCCGAAAACGCTACATAGAGCAAAATGTCTGAAATAGCCCAAAAAAAAATCGGCCTGGATTTTGTCCCAACCACTTCTACCCGGTATTAGACCTTCCCAGGAATGCCCCAAGACCCGGCAACCCACCCGCCAAGAAGCATAACACCCCCAAACAGGCCAAAAGCAAAATCTCATACTTGCAATATTTCTGGGCCTTCGGTCCAAACGCGCTGCGTAGCTAGGCCATAAGTCGGGGTTGGCACGACGGATTTCCTGAAAAGCAAATGCAATCAAGATTAGAGTGTCCCAGCAGTGCTCCCAGACCACGAAACTCACCCGCAAACACCAGCAAGCCCCCCAAACAGGCCCCCGAAAACGCTACATAGAGCAAAATGTCTGAAATAGCCCAAAAAAAAATCGGCCTGGATTTTGTCCCAACCACTTCTACCCGGTATTAGACCTTCCCAGGAATGCCCCAAGACCCGGCAACCCACCCGCCAAGAAGCATAACACCCCCAAACAGGCCAAAAGCAAAATCTCATACTTGCAATATTTCTGGGCCTTCGGTCCAAACGCGCTGCGTAGCTAGGCCATAAGTCGGGGTTGGCACGACGGATTTCCTGAAAAGCAAATGCAATCAAGATTAGAGTGTCCCAGCAATGCTCTCAGACCATGAAACTCACCCACAAACAGACGGAACCCCCCCTAAGAGCACCTCAAAGGCAAGCAAGTCATCAAAAACACAAAAAAATTTCCGCCTCGGATTTGGCACAAACCACTTTTAGTGCTTCCCAGCAATGGCCCCAGACCCGTCAACTCACCTGCAAAGAGGTAGAACAACACCCCCACAAGTGCTGAGTCTTTCTTCATTGGGCGTAAACCAGCCCTCTGCTTTGATGGAAATAGGAGTCTGGAGGAGGAGGATAGAGGAGCATGTTCTTCTGAACTTGTGAACCTGAGGAATGCAGACTGCGGCACCTTCAAATAAATTAGCAAACAAGTGAAGACAGTTCTGCTGATGGGCTTGTCTTTGTGATAATCTGATTAAAGTTTGAATTATATTAACTGTGCACAACAAAGAAAGACAGACACACAGGAATAAAAGTGAATAAGGATGAAAAAGAAAGTTATTGATTCGTTGTCTCATTTTCAGGGCTCGAAGTCGGAATCACGGTCCAGGAATAAGAATAAGGCTTCGTCATCATACTCTGCGAATTCAGCCCGGGTGAGGTCAGTGCCACCTGACAGAGTAGAAATTCCCTCATCTATGGTGCTGGCCACCTCCTCTTCATCCGGCACGCTCTCTCGTACTCTTATATCTGGTGGTATGAGGTGCTGATTCATCTTGATCATTGTTAACCTCTCCACATTTTTGGGCGAGAGGCGGCTCCGTTTGGGAGTTACAATCCCACCAGCCGCACTGAAAACCCGTTCAGAAGACACACTTGCGAGTGGGCAAGACAAGTAGTTTAAAGCCAGGTTGGTGAGCTGTGGCCACAATTCTTTTTTCCCATGCCAATACGCCAATGGGTCAGAATTAACATAGACCTCTGTGGAGTCATTCAGATAGTCCTTCACCATCGACTCAAGGTCCTCCTCCAAGGTTCCTCCACTTTGCGTAGCTCTTGCTGTGCCTCTGGCCTTTTGAGAACCAAACCCACGCAGAGCTAGCCAATCCTCTTCAGCCTCCAATGTTTCTGCTGTCTTTCGTGCAGATGATGCGGTTGCCGGTGTCTTTAACGGCTGAGAGGTCACTTGTGCCACAGCCACAGGTGCAGAAGTGGATTGTTTTGACTGGGGATGGCCTGCTGATGTACTGCCATTTCCTTCAATTTCCAGCCGTTCTGTTTCAAACTTCTTGGCTGACAAGGCTAGCCAACGTTTGTACTTTGTAACATCTTCATCAGCAAAAGCAAAGAATGCTCTGCCTGCCAGCGCCTTTTTGTAGCGTGGATCCAGAATAGTAGCACAAATGTAATGCTGTTCTGAGTGGATCTTTTGAAGACGTTCATCACCTTGTAGGAGCTCTAATAATTGCTCAGCCAGAAGCAAAGAAGAGCCTTTCTTTTTGTCATCTTTTCGAAACACAGAACACACCTCCTTCAGTTGGTCCTCCAGCATGTACAACAATGGGATAGCTTTTCCCAAATTAGAGTCCTCCTTGCTGACTGCACGCGTGAAGACCTCAAAAGGACGAAGCATGCGTGTTAGGCTTTCAACTATGTTCCATTGCGGCCCACCCATCCTCAGCTCCTCTATACCCTCTTTCAAGAAATATTGATCGAGTTGCGTATACTGCTCATACAGACGCTCAAGCATGTAGAAGGTTGAGTTCCAACGTGTTACCACCTCCTGGATGAGTGCTTTCACTGGCATTTGACATTGATATAGCATGCTCCTCAGCTGCTTGCGGGCCTTAAAAGAATGCCTGAAATGCTTGCAAATTTTTCGGCAGTTCTCCAATACACTGCACGCTGCACTGTCTTTATTACCCAAGAATTTTTGGACAACCAGGTTTATACAGTGCGCCAAACACGGCACTCTGAAATAGTAACCGTCCCTCATGGCCTTAACTATATTGGAGCCATTGTCCGTGGAAACATAACCAACCTTGCGTTTTAGTGGGGACAGACAGTTAAGGACCTTTGTGTTAAAGACATCCAAAATGTTTTCTGCTGTGTGACGTTTCTCCAAACCAAACATGGCTAGTGTTGCATGTTTCCGAGCACCTTTAAAAACAGTGTTAGTGTCAACACCTGAGTTTAGCTTTGCTTTAGCCCCTGAAAAAGAGACCCAGTGTGCAGTGATGCACATGTAATCAGCGCCTGCGCCACTGGTCCACATGTCTGTTGTCAGATGTATAGTGTGAACAGCACTCTTCTGCAAAGCTGCCCCAATCGCCTTCAGAACATCTTCATGTAGTGCTGGAACCGCAACTCGGGCAAAATAGAACCGGCTAGGAACCTTCCATTTAGGGCAGAGCACTGCCACTAATTCTAGAAAACCAACCCCTTCGACAAAAGAAAAAGGGAGAAGGTCCAGAGCTAGCATTTTAGCCAGCTTAGTGTTATACAGACGGGTCATTGGGTGGTTGCGTTCATATTGCGCTTCTGTAAACAACATCTTTTTAATGTTGCCCTGGACCAATGATTTACGGGATGATGATCTCTTCGACCCAGTTACGCTCGCTGATGAACTTTTCCGCATTGATGTCTCACTCTCTCCCACACTCTTAGTGTGGCTCCCATGGGGTGTGCTGCTGACATGGGAACTGGGTGTAAGTGAAGTGTTTGGATCGTCTTCTTCTACCTCCTCGTCATCAGCAGATGACAAATCAACGTTTTCATTACGTGCAATTCCGGCTTTCTTGACCGCCTCTAGGTGCGGAAACCATTCGAGAGGGTGCCTTCTCTCAAGATGACCTCTCTGGCCTCCGGTACCATAGTTAGAACCAAGCTTACCACGACTATATCGAAGCTTACAAAGGCTACAAATGGCTACGTTTGCCTTTTTTGGGCAAACACTAAAGAAGTCCCAAACTGGAGACTTGAAATGTCTTCGGGGGCCGCCGCCGGAGGAGGCGTCGATACTGGTGGTGGTGGTCCTGCTGCTAATGACAGATGAAGTGGAGGATGTGGATTGCCGAACTTCAGTACGTTTTGCACTTTCACCACCACGAATTGAGGTCGAGGACGAGGTGGGTACCTTCTTGCGAGGAAGAAATATGGAAGCGGTAGGTTTTGGTGTACTACTTAACTCCAAATCTAATGATTCCATTTCCATTGCCTCCTCGCCGACATCATCATCACGCTCAGCAGCTTCTCGGGATAGGGTCAAAATGTCTCTTTGCTGCATGCCCGGTGGGGCTGCAGTGACCTTTGTGATGACTGCCTCGTCGTCATCGTGAGAGGCTTCATCACCAGCAGTATCTGTCACTTCTTGTTGAGCCTCATCACACTCCATAGGTTTGAGTTTTTGGACGACCTTCCTTTTACGCTTAGGTACCGGTGGCAGATCATGGTGTGCCTCTGCCTCACTGTCAGACCGCAGTTGTCGTGGTTCCCAAGACAGATCACTTGCACCAGAACGAGGTGGGCTTGAAGAAGATGTAGACACCCCCCTTGATCTTTTCCTTGCTAGGGATGTGGAAGACAATGAATGATCATCAGGAGGAGTGGCTTCCAATGATACCTCAGCTTCATTGTCGATTTCCAAATGTGCCCCTACTTCGGGAGGAACAACTATTGTGGGCACTTGTGAACGTCCATGCACCTTTGCTTGCGCATCTCCTTTTGCTGCCTCTCCTTCCACATGTACTTGGGCGTGTACTTGCACATGGTGTTGTTGTTGCGGCTGTGGTTGTTCAACACTTGTCAGATGAGTTACAACAACCTGTGTTGATTCAGGGACATTGCTGCTACTTTCTTGCGATGAGCCAACATCACTGGTCGATGGTGATTGGAGAAGTACACTGACTGCCTCTGAAGCACTCAAGGGCTTTGACTTAAGTTGGCGTGGTGGTGGAGGCACTGAACCCAATGGAGCAGGGGTGCTGCTCTCAGGTTGGTCCCCAGCAGATCCTGCTGCTGCAGGCGTACTTTTTCTTTTGCTCCCAAAAAAAGTGGCGGGTGACACACCAGCCTCCTTGGTAACTTGCTTCTTCTGCTCCTTACTAGCAACTTTCTTGCTAGAGGAGCTACGGAGAACTTTCTTTGGGGCCATCTTCTTCAGAGCAGGTCAGACAGCAGGCCGCAGTTGCACGAATTGTAGAGTTGTCTGAGGCCAGACGTGACGTCGCGTGACGTTATGCTGCACACACACACCGCTGCAGGACTTCTTCCTGGCACTGGTGGTTCTCTTGAGTCTTGTGCACCTAAAAAAAATGGAAGACAGAGGAACATCAGTTCAGTTATAGAGCACAAAAAAATCGAAAAACACTGCAAAATCAGCACAATCCCAATCCATCCATGCCCTCCATAATGTTTAAATTCAAGACAACCCACAGAAAGACTAGGCCCA